>NC_141993.1:82329326-82629326 GCF_049901715.1 Pseudonaja textilis
ACTCAAGGATTACCTGTAATTAAATACAAGACTTCCACGGCATTCTGGAGCTAGATTGGGAAATTTCTGAAATTCATCCAAAAGAAAGCAGTGGTAAGTTACTCCATGTCATTGCCAAGAAAACCGAGCTCAGTTCTAGGTAATTTTTGTTACTGTTGCCGCTGCTGCTGCTCAATAATTGGTAGCCTAGATTTATTAGACATTCTCTTAAAAACACATCCAGGGATCGGTCATCTTGTGAATGTTTTGGCAGATAGACTGATTGTGTTGGTTAATGGAGTGGGGTTTGGGTTTCTCTTTTGAGGATTCCATCTAAGTTTCTCTTTACTCTTTATAACTGCACATTGACCAGTAGTGAATTAACTCAAATGTTTGATTTTGCTTCCTGCAGTTATTTCAGACCAAAGCAAAATGAATGAGCATCCAAAGAAAAGGAAAAGGAAGACTCTGCATCCTTCACGCTACTCAGGTAAATCAAATGTAGCTACATTTACCCAATTTCAGTTACGGTAAATTTCATTTTCTTCCAAATGTGTCTCTTAAACTTACCAGAAGCTAGATTTTTGAGAAGAGGTTAGTTAACTAAAAAACCGAATTCTTAAAGTTCTGTGTAGACTGTCTATAATTCATTGTTACATTGTATAAGTAGAGGACAAAGTAACTAGTTGCAGTAGAGATGTTGATGTCTGTATCCTAGAATGTAAAGGTTGAAAGTATCTTGGAGATCATCTAGCTCAGTCCCTAAATTTAATCCAATTCCTATACACATTGTTTGTAAGTTGCTATCCCTATGGTTTATGTTCCCTATTATACACTGAGATTTGGAAAAAGGAAAAACAAAGCACACAACCACATATAGTCTAACATATTTCCACACAACACCAATTCTCCCATCATTAAAAAAATTTCAAAACATACTCTGGCAAACAGCTTTTCACTCCTGACAGAATTCTTTATGGATAGAGTAGTTATGCCCTCTGGGTCCTGTCTTATTTATTTAAAGCAATTACCTGTGAGTCCTTTGGAATGACCTCAGAGAACAGTTACCTTTCTTTGCTTAAATGAAGACGAAAGCAGCCATAGATTAGCCCCCAAAAGAAAATGAATCCAAGGACAAGCCACTGTGTAATAAAGGGTCATCGGATTTAGAGGCTGTAGCAGAAGAATGGATAAAGAAATAGTAGTGATTATCTGACACAGGAGGAAACCAAGAGACTGAAGTTGGGATGAGAACCTGGAAAAGAAGAGGAAAATGCAAGGAATCTGAGACTTGTGGGTAGGACTGATAGGACGACTCTCTTTAACTAATTAACTAATTAGTTAAAGAAAGGCACAAAAAAACCCCAGGAAGGTGTCTGTATATGCTCTGGGGAGAAGCAGGCAGGTAGCATTGAAGAATTTTTGCGGTCAGGAAAGGCAGGAGGAGGCGAGAAAGAAAATCAAGATTGGCCCATCTTGATTATCTTGAGTATAAGGAGAGGAAAAGAGAACCTTTCAGACTTTCAAGTTTTTGTTCCGATAAGCTACATCATCTACTGTCAGAAAAGTTGAATTTTAGAACTGGAAGGAAAAGTAAAACACAAAGAGTTCAGAGTTAGATCTGCATGAGAAATAGAATTGTAGATTCAAAGACAATTTTATTTACAGGAGCACAAATCCCATTTTTGTTTTGTATTCAGCTTCAATACTAAGTATTGTTATTACTTATCTGTTTCTTCCAGAAATATAATGGTACTTGGTAGAAGGGATCAAGAGAAGACAAAGAATGTCTCGTATATGTAATAGGCTACCTACTAGTTTTATGTTAGTTGAGGTTTATTAGAATTATAGACCACCGTCTAATTTTTGTGCATTTATATATTCTTTTCTTGGTCTGCAGTTCTGTAACACTTAACTGGGAATAAATCTCACTTATTTTTAAAGAAACTTATTAAGGATTGCACTATATTCTGTATAACATCAAATAGCCGCAAGAAAATTGATATGGATGTCAAGAAGTATCTTCCTTCAGATATTTAAGTTCATTCTTTTGTCTTTTTTTCTATCTTAGATTCTTCAGGAATTCCAAAATACATAGATAATAGTGGCATATTTTCTGACCATTGTTACAGTGTCTGTTCCATGAAACAACTAGACACAAAAATTCCTGATAACCGAGGTAAAGATTTGCCTTTTTCTAAATTCATTCGCAGGTGTGTTTCAGCAAATTGTTTTTCTCCTTGTACATATTCTGAAAGATTTTAATGGTATTCTACACAATATCCTATTTTGTGGACTATGTACAGGGAACCAACCCCCCAAAATTATAAAAAGATAACCATAAATATTGTGAGAATATTAAAAAAAAGTAAAATTGCAGAAGTGGATGGTGTAACCGGATGAAAAAAATGTTTGTTTGTTTTTATAAATTTTTATTGGTTTTTTAAGACAAACATAGACAGACAAAACATAAAAACATCAAGCCATCTTCCATATATATACATACAGTGTGTCGGTTGGTTTACAAATTGTTTTGTGCTTCCATTTCGTAGTCTTCAATTACAATTACATTGTATATATTCTCATATTTTCAATCAAATATTAAGTACATTAATATCATTGTTAATCATTTGACTATACTTTTATTCAATCATGTTTTATGAAATCCATATTTTACTTAGTTTGTTTTATGATAGTTCATATTATCATCTCAAATCTATCCTACAATCATTTTATAGATATAATAAGAAAAGAATACATCTTTATATATTTATTATTTTCTAAGAATCTACATATTATTTCATTACCATGTTTTATTGTCTAACCATTGATAGAATAGATCCCAAATTTTATAAAATTGTTTATCATCATGTTCTCTGATTTCAAATGTCAATCTACTCATTTCAGCACATTGCAATATTTTCTTAATGATTTCCTCCTGTAATGGTATTTTCTCTTTTTTCCAGTTTTTGGGAAATACAATCAAGAAGAATTTTATAGAAAATTGCATATGAAAATAATTGAATTGGACTATGCTAATATAGTTATGATGGGAGACTTTAATGGAATTGTAGAAAATAAATCGGATTATACAGCACAGAAAACAACAAAGCAAAACAGAAAGACTCTCCCTAAATCCTTTTTCAAAATGATAAGATGAAATAAATTTAAAAGATACATGGAAAAAAATGGTTTTTGATGTGTCTGTGCTGTTCATTTAATATTTGTGTGCATTTATGCTTGACAATTATTTTGTACAAAGGAAAAGATAAAAATTAAATGCAAAATCTACAGGATATTAGTTTGTTATATGCTTAGGAATGTTCACCCAAATTTTTTATCAAAAGATTATAAGAGATGTCAATTTGCAGAATTGTGGGTGCTGTATTGTGGCTTTATGTTGAATAGGATGTGTGCAGAAGAGATTTTTTTATATTCAAGTGAAAAAGAAAAATGTACTGCAGTTATGTTTAAAATTTATAATAATGCATGAAATGTAGAGTGATTTATGGAAATAAGTTTGCTTGGTGAATGAGAGCTATATATAATGAAATTAAAACTTGGAACTTGGAGTTAGTTCAGGCTACTTGTGCTGTCATGATGTGTCATCATTGTACAAGGCAACAGCTGGAAATCCAGTTTATAAGCAACTACCTATTACTGATATAGATGAGTTCAGAAACTCTTGACAGGATTACTACTATTTTTTAAAGAACTTCTGCCTCTATGTGATTTCAAATAATCCGTTCAGATTGGTATGTTAAAATATGCATGGAAATTTAAATATTTATGGGAACAGTAATATTTTAAAACATTTAGTCATGTTATATCATCACATACCATGAATGATAATAAATATGGGCAAGGAATATTTTAAACAAAACATACATGTTTATGAGAAGCAGGCATAACTTAGTAGACTTTCTCAGTGCCTGTAGTTATTCTGTCTGTACAGATAAATAATTTTAGCTTTAAAAAATTTTTACTACAGTGTACTCAAGTAGGAGGAAGCCGTATTAATTTTTATGAGTCTTGTAACAAGGTATGAAACAAGCTCTGATTTGCCTGTTTAATGAGCTACTGAAAACTTATGAACTGAATTTGGAGGCTACTACCAGAATGCCCTCAGTCATGTGCTAAGTGGCTGTTTCTATAAATTGTTTAAAATTAAACAGAATGATATTTTTTCTTCTCAGGCAGATTTCATAACACAGCGCCTAGTATAGATACTGATGAGGATGGCAGCCATGTGTATGCTGGAACATCTCAGAGGAGTGGGAACCAGTCTGATGTTCCAGGGACACATTTAATGGGCCCTAAGAAAAAAGGTAAGGGAAAGATGATTGTGTCACTTTCTGTTTACTCTCCCTATTCCTAAAAATGCCAAAATGAGAAAGGGTAAAAAATAAAGCTCCTTTCTGAACCTTAAAAGTTTTGTAGCCTAAGAGCCTATCCATTGTAATCATTAGAGCAAAAGTCCTAATCTCATGCCCTCGAGATGTTTGGGACTGTAAGTCAAAATCCTTTGCTCTGCTCATGTTCCAAAAGCATCTGGGAGTTGTATATAAGAATATTTAGAATATAAGAAAGCTATCTTCAGCTTCTTAATGAAAGAGTGGAATAAAAATATACAGCTCTTTAAGATTTATGCATGTGTAGTTCAGAGGAGTTCAGCAGAACTGACAAAATAAGTCTCGTATTTCCCCCAAAATAAGACCTAAGCGGAAAATAAGCTCTAGCATGATTTTTCAGGATGCTTGTAAAGTAAACTGTACCCCAAAATAAGTCCCAGTTAAGATCGTCAGCCAGACGGATGCATTTATACTGTATTTCCCTGAAAATAAGCCCTAATTCATCTTTTGGAGCAAAAATTAATATAAAACCCAGTCTTATTTTTGGAAAAATACGGTATGCAAAGAATTGCAGTGGTAGTGATCCAACAAAAGTAATGATATTGCAAGTTGGCTTTTATTTTCTAACATAGAATTCAGTTCCTCTTACTACTTATTGTCAGCGTTCCAGGAAAACAAACTCCAACACCAAAACTCAGAGATAGGCATTTTCTCAAAGATCCATTTTATTAGAGTTGTCATACTGGCACATCTGGGAAAACCCAAATCTGAAGAGTTCCGGGGTTTTCTTCAGTAATTAAAATCACAAAATCCATCCCCTGCACCTGATCCCATTGCCCAATCCCCATCCGTTCCAACTTGACACATCCCTTAAGCCCCTCCTCATCAGGTGCAGGAATAACATGACCTTGATTGTAAAGAAGAATGCTATTGTGTCTTAGTACAAACACTCTACAAAATCCCCCCTCCCAATTTCCCAAGCACAAGAATGTGGCAGCGTGGAAGCTTCTGGTGCTAATATGGCTTCCAAAGCTGACACTTATTGTTAGTGGGATTGAGGACTTTTTCTTCATTTTCTGAAGAAGAGAATTAAAATCTGTCTCCTGGTAGTGGTGGTTGTTTTGGTAAAAAAAAATTACTCAGTAAATTAAAATATAATAGAGTCCATTCTTTGTAAGTTTGGTCTTGGCTCCTTTTGCAGATAAAAACAACAACAATGGAATTTTTAAAGATTCGTGCGAGTCCCCCATCTTCAGTGACAGTGTAACAGATGAAGAGAAACCTTTGGACATTCAAACTGTAGAGATCTCCACTACTGAAGTCCAGGCTGTAGAAGTCCACGACATTGAAACTCAGACCGTTTCCCCTGAGAAGCTTGAAGCAGAGGAGGCAGAGGAAATCCCGGCTGAAAGCTGCAAGGAGCTTGACAAAAATCCTTCTTCGAATGTCGCCATTCCGCCCAAATGGCCCCTGCTTCGAGCAAACAGCAGCGGTTTGTACAAATGCGAACGCTGCACATTTAACAGCAAATATTTCTCTGACCTGAAGCAGCACCTGGTTCTAAAGCATAAAACCTGCCCTGAGGGCAACATCTGTCGCGTGTGCAAAGAGAATTTCTCTTCCAAAAAGGTGCTCATTGAACACTTGAAAATCCACGAGGAGGACCCCTATGTTTGCAAATATTGTGACTACAAAACTGTGATGTTTGAAAACCTGAGCCAGCATATAGCAGACACGCATTTCAGTGACCATCTTTACTGGTGTGAGCAATGCGATGTTCAGTTCTCTTCCAGTAGTGAGTTATACCTCCATTTCCAGGAACACAGCTGTGATGAGCTCTATCTGTGCCAGTTCTGTGAGCACGAGACGAGCGACCCTGAGGACTTGCACAGCCATGTGGTGAACGAGCATGCGGGCCGGCTGATAGAGCTGAGCGACAGCTATAACAGCAGGCAGCCCCAGGGCCATTACAGCCTGGTCAACAAAATCAGCTTTGACAAGTGCAAGAACTTCTTTGTGTGTCAAGTGTGCGGCTTTCGCAGCAGGCTTCACACCAATGTCAATCGCCATGTGGCAATAGAGCACACCAAAATATTCCCTCATGTTTGTGATGACTGTGGGAAAGGCTTCTCAGGCATGTTGGAATATTGCAAACACTTAAACAGTCACCTGACGGAAGGCATTTATTTGTGTCAATATTGCGAATACTCGACAGGACAGATTGGAGACCTCAGAAGTCACTTGGACTTCAGGCATTCGGCCGAACTGCCTCACAAGTGCACCGATTGTTTGATGAGGTTTGGTAATGAAAGAGACCTTTTGAGTCATCTTCAGATACACGAAACTGCTTGATTGTGGTTGTGTGAATGTGCTCACCTGTCCTAGAATAATAGCATTTCAGAGTTTCCATCAGCATAAAAAGCAGCTGAGCCTCAGGATGCTGTATTTCATCAAACTTTTAATGCATAATAGATAACATGTACAGTTGTCTGGAAGCATAGCATTAAATTCTATGACAGAAATAAACATAGCCATGCAGACAAATGTGTATTATTTGTGTTCATGTTCTACTTAAAAATCAAAACAGAACTTATTTAGATATGTGCCCTCACCCTTGACATGAGTTTGTCATCTGAGCTTACTTCATGCGTGTGATGAACTTTCTACCTCACAGATTTCCTAGTATTTGCTTTTATTTATAGAAGCATTGGACTTTGAATGTCATTCTCACACACAAAGCCAATTACATATATTCCCTTAAATCTAGCCATTAAGAGTTCTTTCGATTTGCAAGTATTTCAGTCTAATGATAGTATTTGAAATCCCATCTTTGACTAAATGAGGGAAATAAAAAGAGAATGAACAAATAAATAAGCAATATAGCTAATGAATTTTAAATACTGTTCCAAAAATCATATCATTTTTACTTCGTGATTCATTACTCTGTCTCCTCGATTTAAACACAGAAGTATATTTCTTTCATTATTGTTTTGTACCCACAGTATCATTTTTCCATTAATTTTATTATAAATATCCCATATTCAGTATAAATCAGTCCTGAGAGAAGAGAACCAATTAGCCTAAAATACTAGCAGTAGCACAATACAGTACTACTAGACACACCTGTTCAGAAGCAGGTTCCTCTTAGTTAAACGGGATGCATGCCCCAGGATAGACGTATTCTTATCCAATGTTTTAATTTCCAAGCCTATTGTTAAAGCAATTTAAAGTTTTTAAGAATGAAACATTGCTATGTAACGCATCAGGACATTAATATTAGCTACTGAGTGAACCATTTTTAACAACCTGTTTATGCTGAGCTATTTTGGCAGTTCTGAATACTGTGGCCCCAAAATATCCTTCATTCTAATGAAAGGAACATCTAACAATTGCCAAGGGTACATATAGTAGCTGTGGAGAGTTAATTCTCTTGTTCAATGGTTAATGAGATTTTATTCAGTCAAAAGTCCCCTATCTGCCCAATTTCTATAAAGTAGATTTGCAGTTAAATATTTTTAGGTTTCAACATACTGTATATATTTGGATTTGGATCAGTCGTACCATGGCTGAAATAAGGCTATACAGGTAGTCCTTGACTTATAACAGTTCATTTAGTGACCAAAGTTATAACTACTGAAAAAAGGGATTTTGAACGTTTTTCACAGTTACGATCCTTGAAGTATCCCCATAATCATGTGATCAAAATTCAGATGCTTGACAACTGCTTCATACTTAGACCATCGTGTTCAAAAGTCATGTAATCACTTTTCGCAATCCTTTGACAAACAAAGTCAATGGGAAAGCCAGATTCACTTAACAAACAAGGTTACTAACTTACCAACTTCAGAGTTTCACTTTACAAATATGGCAAGAAAGGAAATATAGCAAAACTCACTTAACAAATGTTTCACTTAACAACCTAAGTTTTGGGCTCAATTGTGGTCTTGAGTCTATGACTATCTGTACATTATGTAGCAGAGTTACTTGTCACAAATGCATAGCAAGTCCATCGTCCTCCTTGCCTAAAGATAGCTGTTCCCCATGTGAAAAATCCAACCAGGATTGGATTTTGACAGAATGTTCTTAAATGAGGAGATATCCCACTTTTGGATGAAGCTAAATCCAAAAATGCTAGAGAGTTCCTGAAAGCCTGGTGCTTGGTCAAATCAGCCATCATAAAACTAAACATATACAAAATCATACATACATACAAATAATGAGAAATGATAATACTGCTTTATACCACACTTGTGGCTGAGGCCACAGATGGAATTCTGTGTATGGTTCTGGTCAACAGAAAAAAAGATGCTGTACCTAGAAAGTATAGAGAAGAACAATAAAGATGTTAAAGGATCTGTAGGTTAAATCCTATTACGAAAGGTAGAGAGAGGTGGATGTTTCTGTAGCTTGTTGAAGAGAAGCATTGGGGAGGACATAGCTGTCTTCCAGTATTTAAGGCAAGGGTCTTCAAACTTGGCAAGTTTAAGGCTTGTGGACTAAAACTCCCAGAATTCCTGAGCGAACATGACTGGAGAAGGAATTCTGGGAGTTGAAGTCCACAAGTCTGAAAGCTGTCAAGTTTGAAGACCCCTGATTTAAGGGGATGTCACGAAGAGGGGACTGACTTACTCTCCAAACAACCAGAGAGCAGGACAGGAAGTAATGGCTGGGTGCTTGTTAAAGAGATCTAAGTTAGAAGTAAGGAGAAATTTTCTGTCTGTGAAAACAATGGAATAATGGAGGTTTTCAAAAAGAGACTGGACAACCATTTGACTAGAGTATCATAAGATCTGCCTTGACCAGAAGACTTTTGAGATCCATTCCAGCCCTATTATGTTGTATCTACACCGTTCAAAAGAGAAACTTCTTCAAAGAAAAACCAGAAAGTCCTTTTGAAAAAGCACCTTTGGGACAGCCATGACCTGGATGACTGAGAATCTTCATAGACATTCAAAAAAAGGACAATCCAAAAGCTAAAAGATCACAATACCTCCTAGCCAGCAATTAAAACCCAGATAAGACCCAGATAAGCAATAACCCAATCAAGGAATTGCCAACTCAGTAAACAATGTAGCCTAATCTAGGAATTGAAGGTGGCCACATATCACAGATTAGAAGTGATTGGTTTTATAGAGAAGTCTTTGTTATTGCTAGAAAACATGGAAAATCAGCCTCCCTAGAGATTACTAGAAAGCATACTTGGTCTGATAGGGAGGACATGCAGTTTGGCTCTCTGTGGGGATTTTGCAATTCTTTATCTTTTGTAACCTCAGAGCGGTATGTGTGAAGAAATCTCTTAATGAAATTAACTTCTAATATCTTGAGATCTCCCTCCTCCCCAGTTTTGTTTAGATTGTTGATATTTGCTAATTTTCCTGTCTAAAGATAGGCGTTATCAGTTTCAGCCTTGGTGTCCAAAAACAAAGGGGAAGTTTAGGATCACTTTTGTCCTATTGTCTGGAGTCTACAATCCATTCAAGAAATAAGCTGATTTGATCTTTGCTGCTGTTTTTAGTCTATGGGAGAGAGAAAATTCCCTAAGAAATCCTGGCTTCTTCTCTTAGCCTAAATTTAATACCGTATTTCGTGGAAAAAGAGAAGTACATTTATAGAGCTAAGGAATAGCTGTGCATTAGACTACTGAGCAAAGTTTCTCAATCTGGGCACGTTGGTCCGACTGTGGAATTCTGGGAGTTGAAGTCCAACTCGTTGCTGAAAACTGCCTTACAGATGCCAAATTGCAGAAATGGCTAAATTGGTTTGTTTGATTACGCAAGTATAATTACTTGTACAAAAGACTGAAAGCCGTTTTGTGGACATTTTGCTGAAAATGGGCAAAAACGAACTGGTGATTCTGGGATATATTGATTAAAATGTTTGCCTATGCGAAGAAGAGAATCGTGATTATAATATTGGAAGACAGAGACGGCAATTGCTGTTTGTAACTGCCACAAAGATTGGAAATCACTTCTTTTAGGTGTGTTATTTTTTTCTTTCCTTTTTCTTTCCTTTCACTTTTATTTATTTATTTATTTATTTATTTATTTTATTTGTCAATTGTTTACAAGATAATAAGTATAAGTGTTTACATAGTTATGAATACATGAAATGGGTACATATAAAAAAAATAAAAGAAAAATAAAAGAAACAATAGGACAGGGACGGTAGGCACGTTGGGGCGCTTATGCACGCCCCCTACAGAACCTCTTAGGAAAGCGGTGAGGTCAATAGTAGACAGTCTAAGGTTAAAGTTTTTGGGGTTTGGGGAAGAAACTGCAGAGTCGGGTAGAGTATTCCAGACATTGACCACTCTTTTTACATTTTATTTCTTTTCCTGCTTTTTCTTTTACCGGTATGTTTCTATAGTTTTTTTTTAATCTATGTTAAATCTTCTTTTAAATAAAAGTTGTTTTTTCAAGAGGGAAAATCAACCACGCTACCTTACGTAAACCCTTAACTGGACTCAACTGCGTCAACTCCGTGGACGGTCAGGTTGGAGAAAACTGCCCCGCATAAGTCAGCAGTCATACGGCAACCTGAAATAGATGGCAGTTCCATTTACCCTGGCCGCTTAAGATAACCCTATCCTGGCTGCAAAAATCCGGACGCCCACGAAACGGTACCCCCCCCCCGCTCCAAAGCCTACAAAACTCTGTTTAATGCCACCTAGTACGGGTCCGGATTTTTGCCTCCGGATTTTGAAATAGCGGGGAATAGAGTGGGGGAATGAAGAGGGAGAGAGATTGGATTCACAGTCCACTTCAGGCTGTCGTACGAAGCAGCCGCGGGAGACGGTGGGATAGAATTCCGAAGCGTACTGCGCATGCTCCGAAAGAAGCGGGGCGGGGAAACCCGAGGACCGGCGCGTAAGAACCTTGAGTAAAGATGAGGCAAAGCACAGCCGGCGTGGGAGAGGAGGCGGAAGTGCCCGCCTCTTCCCTCGTGATTGGGTGAGAGCGGGAGGCGGGGCAAAGCCGCTGAGGTTCTGAGGGGTGGTGTGGGGCGCGAGCCCCGCGCGTCCTGCCAGGTGAGGTGTCGAGGGGGGGAGGTGCTGAAAGGGGAGCCTTTAGCCATTTAATTAGCCTTCTCTTAATTAGTGAGGCGCGGGGGTGTGTGTGTAATTTTCGCGGGTGTGAGGACGGTGGGGTGGGATTCGCGCCCAGCCCAAGGGGGTTTTGGTAGCCTTCCTCCCCACCTCGTGCTTCCCCCAGACGCGTTGGACTACAGTGCCCAGCGGGCTGGGCGTCCGGGAATTGTAGTCCCAGCCTCTGGAGCGGGCTGGGTGGGCATCAGGCCGAACTTTTCCTCGGGGTCGGGGGGCTTCCTGGTTGGTCCACGTTTCCTGGGCATCCCCAACCCTGAAATTCCGAGGGAAGAAAGAGGTCGAGGCATTATTGAAGTCAGGTATTCATTTATTTTTTAATCTGATCAGATTGGGGAAGGGGGAGAAACGGAGGGAGTTTAGGGGCAGTTGCTTTTTTGGGTGGGGGGCGGGAGTCCGTTTCGGAAAGAAGGGGTCAGCGGATGTCGGAGGGTTCCGTCTGAAAAAGTTTCTGTCGGGTCCCTTGGTTGCTTTTCTTGCAGACCTTTCATTGCCGGGCTTAGGGAGCATCTTCAGTGGTAGCATTGAAAAGTTTTCCTTTCTGGTTCATTCTGAAGTTTGCAACTCTTGAGTAAAAAAAAAAAAAAAAAGCGAGGGGTGTGTGTGTCCGTTTTTGGCCAAAGCTAATCCCCTTAAAGCTTTAACCAGAGGTCTTTTTGCAAAAAGCTGGCCTTGGACACCACCACCAGCACTCCCCATCCTTGGCTTGAAACTTGGCCTTGGGAGGATCTTGCCCTGGGGACAGGAAGGAGCCTGGTGAGCTGATGGTCAGAAAATGCCTTGCCTTAAGGAGCAACAGATGGACGCTTCTGAGTGGGAGAGAAGACCAGGCAGATCAGTTAAAAATCTTTGCAGACTGAAGATTGTGTTCTTATATGTTTTGAACCTTCAAAGGGAAATTTCAATAGTTTGCTATCTCTTAATCCTTATTTTCGGCTACTTGCTGTAATTGAAAGATAGGGTCAACCAAAGTCTTCAGCTCATTGTCTCCTTAATGCTCGTTGACCCCCCAAAAAACATTTATTATAAGACAATATTACTTTAATGGTACTACTACTAATAATAAATAGTCCCTGGGGTCAATATTGACCACGTTGGAGAATCCAGTGTAGATATTAGATCTACACAAAAATGTAGCTATAAGAGAAACAGAGATGAGCTTCCTAGCAACCTTCTGTAAAGTAACATGCTTTGTATGTGTGCACACAGCACCTTTTGTGGTCAAAGTCCACCTGGGAGTAGTTTTCTTGATCATTTGACCAGTTACCTTATGGGTTTAATTTTGGTTTGTGCTTTGCACATATCTCAGCACTTGAGTGTTAGGAATTAATGTGTGAGAGACATGGCTGCTTCTGTCTAAAAGCCCCTCTGCTCTGCTGAATATTTTAAGCTGTTCATTGCTATTGCATGCTCCTTTGTTTCTGTTTAGGCTGTATGGAAATGAAAATTTCGTGAGACATTTTAATTTGGGCAGCATGCATAGCATTTGTGCAATATTTGTTAATTTGATACTAATATATTTTGCAAATAAACACAGGGTTAGCCACTGTTGCAGTACAATCCATTTCCGGGAAAAGCAGCTTCCATGTACAGCATTCAATTGGCGGTGCTAGTAGGCAGGGCGCATACACTGAGTATTTAGGTCAGTGTGGCACTGGAAAAATAAGACTCTAAAGCTTTTTAGCACTGCTGTATTTTCCTGGTTTTATCCTGGTCTGAAAAAGCTAGTCAGTTTCAATCTCCATTTGACAGTTTTGATCTTGCAAGTTTCAAGCAGTAAAGTGTTTTTAAAAGAGGGTTCCAAACCTTAACTGCTTTGCATTTCACACACACAGACATACACACACACACACACACACACACACCAATATTGACAATATATACAGAAGGAAAACTGCATTGCTAAAGTGAAAAAATTAGCTGTTGGGTTATGAAACAAAAAAGATAAATATGATTAATAAGTGCTTGGTTTTCTAACTGTATATCTGTCTTGAATTAAAACCTTCATCTAGATTGGATGAAGTAAATGTGATTTTATACTGACTTTTAATATATTTTACAGTTATGAACTAATTTATGCATTTCCTCCCCCACCCTACCTTCTCCCCGAGGTATGGCAATTATCCACAACAAAATGCATGCACGAAATTCCACAAAATAGATTTTTAATTTGAGGGGATTTTATGGAGAAATTACATAGCAAAATTGATTAACACTATATATATAATTATTAGGCTATGTTATTCTTTTTTCTATTTACTCTTTATTAGGTGGAAAGCCACAACAAACTGCATGGTTTCACTCTCTATGAGCAGATATATTCCTCAATTTTGATATTTTGAAATTAGAAAGCAAATACATCCAAATTTATATATAATTTATTATATATATTTATGTGTGTGTAGATAGATATAGATATATGCACATACACACACTTCCCACAATCAAGGAAAACACACCAATGGAGTTCACCAATATGGTTTCAGTTTCAACTATTCGCTGATTTGTCATATATGCTGTGACTGTGGGCTGGAAGAAGCATTGTGGATATATTTGTGGGTCTATCTAGAATTCCTTCTCCCTTTAGACAGGTAGTTTAGCCAACCTTATTTTTTCCCAGATCATCATGGAGTTAAAACTCTGTTTATGACCATGGAAGACATTTTCTGGGTGGGATTTATTTAATGTCTGGCCTTTATTATTTATATAAATTCTAGGTGGTGGATATACCTAATGTTCCTTCTTCCTCCTATTTTCCCAACAACAAACCTCTGAGGCGGGTTGGGCTGAGAGGGAATGACTAACCCAAAGTCACCCAGCCAGTTTTAATGCTAAAGGCAAAACTAGAACTCACAGTCTCTTGGTGATTGGTCAAAAGTCATCCACCTGCTTTCATGCCTAAGGCAAACTAGAAATCACAGTCTCCTGGTTTCCAGTTGCATACCTGATATATCAGTTCAATATCATTTCAGTTCCATCATGGCGGACTCAAATACCTCTCCACTCAAACATTTCGTGTTGGCCAAGAAGACAATTACTGCCATTTTTGAAGAACTACTGAATTTTGTTACCGAAGGAGCAAACTTTGTGGAAGGTTGGTTTTAAGCCCAGGAGGGCAAGGAATGCATATTTTGGGGAGAGCAAGGGAGGCAGCTGCACTGGCCTATGTACGGGAAGATAGGAAGCAGCTGCATGAATCTCACAAAAGCTTTTAATGATTCAAAGAGAAGTCTTTTCATTCACACTTTGGAATATTCATGAGGTACCCCTTTGGAAGGCGTTTTCATCGCTCTTTTAACAGTTGTTCTTTCTTTTGCAAAGCCACCATGAGGCAAAATTCACAAATGTTTTGTTGTAAACAGTGCCACAAGGTACTTAGATTCCTTACATTTTTGTCAGCCAATAAATTTCTGGCAGGTTTTCTGTTTCTTATAGTAACTCTATAAAGGAAGAAATGGGCAAAAATTGTATTGGTGCCTCATCACACTTTATAACATCGGAAAAAGGCCTCTCAATATGACAAGTTAATTGTACTTTCATAATGTTGGTGCTTTGATCTCTGTCCACCGATTATCTCCTGAATCATTGCTTGAGTTGTTTTAATTGGCCTGAGAATGACAATTATTCTCAGCTTCTTTTGATTGGTTAACTGCTCTAATGTCACAGATGTATTAAAAGATTTAGGTTATGAAACTGAGTGGCAGACAGAGACTTTGAGAACGGATTTATATTGCTTCTAAACAACATTTGATAGCTACAGTGCTTCTCAGAGAATTCAAAACACCTGGCTAACTGTGCGATGAAGCATAATACTTTATTGATTTAAGTGTTAGGCCATATCAGAATATAAAATACCAAATATAGAACAATTAAGTAATTCGTTAGAAAAGGGCATAAGAGACTAAGTAAAGGAAAATGCAAATCATATTTCTGTGTCATCTCTACATTTTACCCAAATTCACATATGCAGTTCTCAACTGAATTGTTTTGTTCCAATAAAGGGCCATGTTGTATGCAATTTTTGGATTCGGACCTCACATTAAATGTTTGTTTTAATGTAAGGATCCTAATAGGCTGTTTGTCTAATGTGCACTCTTCAAGATGTTGATCCCTCTCTATCTTATACAAGTGACAGTCAAATAATATATGTGCTGTGTCTGCTACTTGGCTCAGGCAAAATGAGAATAAGAGCCAGAGAAAGTTCCCACTTTGCCTGTTCAAACCTTATTATGTTTAGAGAAATGTTTGATATCCCATTCTCCTCAATCTGGCAGATCCTGGCCCATAGTCCTTTGAGAACTCATAGTATTGGCACCAGGCAGCTCTTTGTGAAAAAGTTTTCCCTTAAAATTGCATGGATTTATCACATTATGAGCTGCAGTGTGCAGTGGTTAGAAGGCTACTTCTGCCGGCTGCCAGAAGTTTGGCAGTTCGAATCTCACTGACTCGAGGTTGACTCAGCCTCCCATCCTTCCGAAGTGGGAGGACCCAAGTTGTTGAGGGCAATATGCTGACTCTGTAAACCGCTTAGAGAGGGCTGTAAGGCACTGTAAAGTGGTATATAAGTCTAAGTGCTATTGTTATTAAACAGAAAAATTATTGTAGTTCTGCAGTAGCCTGCTCTAATTCTTGTTTTTCCCTTTGATGACAGAAACCCACAAAAACCCACAGCTTGAATGCATAGCTACCACAGACGAACTTAAAAAAATACAGGCCTATAAAAACAAGCTGGCCGTAATTGGTGAAGTTTTAGCACGACGGCATATGAAAGTAGCTTTCTTTGGCAGGTAAGAGTTGCTGTTTGTGGGAATAAATGGGTGAGGTTCTTCTCTTGGGAAATATAATACATTTCAAATTATTTTAAACACATTACCTGAGAAACCATTAAAACCATGCTTCACGAGGAAGTTAAGCTCAGAATTAAGAGTTACCCTGATGCTGCTGTGTAACCAATTTTCACTCACTATTGATGCTTGAGCAAAATGATTCCTCGGTAAATTATGTCAGTCTCAGGATTTCCTACGAAAAGAGGCCAAGTCTTTATACACAGTGGCCATCTTGACTTTTCTGACTTGCCTGCTCCTCTTGGCTCTAGTACAATGTGTTTGCCATAAAAACAGAATATGTGCAGTTTACCTTTTACAACAGTTTTGCTATCATTAGAAATGAAAGCAACTTCGTAGTTCTTATCTATAGGTAATCTTCAACACCTGCCTGGGGGATACTTACAATCCAGTTTGAAGTTCCAATGGTTGTGTATCCCCCCCACAGTCACATGATCTACCCCACAATCACATGATCACACTACAGGTGCCTGGCATCAGGCCAGTTTTGTGGCCATTTCCAGCACCTTGTAGGTCACATGACCAGGTTTTGCGACGGTTTCACCAAAAATCTGCATTTACTTCCAGCTTACAACAAATCATTGATTTGCTTACTGGCCACCACCAAAAAGGTCATGAAATCTCCAATAAAATTTACAACCATCACAACTTATGACCATAATGGGCAAGGCTACGTTTTGGTCATAACTCAAGGATTATCTGTATGTTAAGCTAGGAGTCTGGTCAATGTCTGCTTTTACATTAGCAATATTGGAAAGATTTCAGTGCCTTTCCTTGTTGTTTTTCTCTCCCATCATTACCGAAACCAAAATAAATTAACAAACTGGTGGAAATTGATGGAGCTAGGTATATTGGGAAGAAAGAAGCCTCAGATGAAAAAAAAAAATCTGAATCTGGGCAGAAATATAATTTGAGAAAACACCTCAGTCCCTAATTCTCATGCAGATAGAGGGAAGAAGGCCATTCAGACTTGCAAGATTCTGTTACTATAATCTTATTATAAAATTACTATTAGCATTGAAAATATTGGTTTCCTAGTCTGGTCTACTTTGAAGGATTGACAGGTGTCCTCTGGATGTATAATTAATGATACTGATATATAAGATAAAGGTAGAAGTGGTGCAGTGGCCTAGTGTTGGAGCTCTCACCTCACAATCAGGAGGCTGTGAGTTCGATCCCAGGTACAGGCAGATATTTCTCCCTCTGGGCACAGTGAGAATATATCTGCTAAATAAAACTCCACATTGGCGATAGAAAAGGCATCTGGCCAGTAAACACTCAGCTAGTTCCATTCAGTTGCCCAGACTCCACACAAGGGATTATGGAGTCGTTAAAAGAAGATGATGAGGATATATAAATAAAGGTAGCAAATGTACACAGTTTGCTCAGAATCAAGACTTTCTAGACTGGAATCTGGAATTATTGCCCAAGACAGTTCATAATCTTGGCTACAGTTTAAGTTCAAAAATTCACCTTTCCGTTCTCTTCTTGACCTGCTGTACAGAACCAGCAGTGGGAAGAGTTCTGTGATCAACGCAATGCTGTGGGACAAAGTGTTGCCAAGTGGCATTGGGCACACCACTAACTGCTTTCTCAGCGTAGAAGGAACCGATGGTGATAAAGCTTACCTGATGACTGAAGGCTCAGACGAAAAGAAGAGCGTTAAGGTAAGTCATCCTCACGGCTGTTTTGCTAGTAGCCCCTTGAAATAAGCCAGGTCAGGAAACAGGTACCTCAGGAGATAAAAGAAGAACTCTGCACTAGTTTATTAAAATAGTAGCCCTTGACTAAAGAGTGTTGCGGTGGCCGAGAGGTGGAGCTCTCTCATCACAAATCAGGAGGCTGTGAGTTCGATCCTAGGTAGAGGCAGATATTTCTCTTTCTGGGCACAATGAGAATATACCTGCTGGGGGAAAAACTCCGCATTGGCAACAGGAAGAGCATCCGGCCTGTAAGCACTCAGCTCCATTCAGTTGCCCAGACTCCACCTGGCAAGGGATTATGGGGTCATTAAAAGAGGAAGTAGTCCTTGACTTGCAACCATTTTGTTTAGTGACCATCCAAAGTTACAATAGCACTGAAAAAAGTGACCCATGGCTGTTCTTCACACAACCATTTCAGCCTTCATGTGGTCACCTGATCAAAATTTGAGCACTTGGCAACTGGCATGTGTTTATGACGGTTGCCCTGTCCCGGGGTCCTGTGATCACCTTTTGCAACCTTCTGACAAACAAAATCATAAGGGAGCCAGATTCACTTAACAACTGGGTTATTACTTAGCAACAGAAATTTTTGGACAAAACTGTGGATGTAAGTCGAGGACTATCCATACAGACTCAAATAACAAAATGTTGAAAACCTGACAGAGTTTCCTCACCCATCCCCTTTATACCAAAAAGGGTCGGGACAGGACAATTTTAGATTTCTTTTTTTCCCCCGGCTGAGCTGATATGTTGCTGACAGCTGTCTCATATCTACTCCAAGGTCATTTCTGCCTTTCCATGTTTGGTAGAAAAGTCATTAGTGATAGCTGCAGGCAGTTTACTTCCTCTTCTTACCAGCAGGGATTGGTTTTCTCACTATCACAGAAAGGCGGTTTGATGCCAAATTTATAAAATTGTATTTTCTGCGATACGCAATAGTGTAGAGCAGTGAGTGTTTCTCAACTAGGTGACTTGTAGATCTGTGGATTTTAACTCCTAGAATTCTCCAGCCAGCATACTGGGAGTTCTTAACTTACAATCCTTTGTTTAGTCACTGTTCGAAATGACAGTGTGCATGGAAAAAAGTGACCTACAACAGTCCTCACACTTACAATAGTTTGGGCATTCCCACGGTCACGGGATCAGAATTTGGATGCTTGGCAACCGCATATATTTACGATGGCTGCAGTGTCCCAGTGTCACATGGTCTCCATTTGCAAACTTCCCAGGGGGCTTCAAACAAGGAAAGTAAACGGGGGAAACCAGATTCACTTAAAAACTGCAACCAACAGGGTTGCAAAATTGGGCACCACTCATTTCACAACCGAGCAGTTTAGCAAGAGAAGATCTGGTCCCAATTATGCTCCTAAGTCAAGGAGCAATAAGAACACTCAGGATGGACTGTTTTAGTGTCAGCATGTTTTCCTATGCAATGTTGGACATATGCCTTTTAATGCGTTGAGTAAACAGTGCTAAAATTATGCCACCTGGGAAACTAGACTTAATATATATATATTAGAAAACATGTATGCTGTTATTCAAGATCTAGGCAAGCAACAGTTAGTATGTTACTTATTTAATATGGTTTAATTTTATTCTCCTTGGAGGAAAGGTAAGAGTTGATAGGACGATTTTTTTTTTTGCAAACTATGGCCATGGTCCTTTTTGATGTATAAGTCAAATAACTCAGAGCAGACGTTGCGTTAAGCCAAAACTAAACAAAAGATATCAGGTATTAGTCTGTTGAGTGAGCTTAACTAGTCTCTATTAGAGGTTAGAATTCCATATTGCCTACTATGTATTAAAATCATATTCTGCCTGTTTCTATCAGGCCAAGGTAATTCCAGAGTTTCATATCAACTGTCCATGTAGCATATATACTGTAGTGCTTCAGTTAGTACACATGCTTGGTTTGTCCCCAATCCTTGTGATGTAAGCCAGAACTCTTACGAATTCATTCCTAATTTGACTTTCCCCAAATATTGGGTTGATTTTCCACGAGCGGAGCAATATTTCTTTCCATGCACTTCTTCCTATGCAATGCTAAACCCAGGCGTATTTGAAAGGGGGTCAGAGGTGGGTATTCAGCAGGTTCTGACCTGTTCTGGAGTACTGGCAGTGGAAATTTTGAGTCGTTTGGAGAACCGGCAAATCCCACCTCTGACTGGCCCCGCCCCCATCTATCCTCTGTCTCCCGAGTCCCAGCTGATCTTCTTCTGCTGCCCTGCACAGGAGAATGGAGCTGGAAAGCAGGTTAGTGGAGTGGGGTGGAATTGGAAATTTTACAGTATCCTTCCCCTGCCACGCCACGCCACGCCCACAGAACCAATAGTAAAAAAAAAAAATGAATCCCACCACTGGAAGGGATCCCTTCCTTTCCCTGCCCTTTTGAAAAAAGCCAAGGTATTAATGTAAACATCCCATTGGCTTTTATTTTGTCTACGTCGGTTTGGTGTTGAGTAGTAAATCTACTCATCATACTTCTAGTAATCAAAAAATAAATAAAAATAAATTGGATTCTAGAAACTCTGTTGCTGCTTCAGGTAATATTGAAATGTCTTCAAGTTGTCATGCCACTGGCCTTATCCTAACCTGTTCTTCCTTTGCAGACAGTCAATCAGCTCGCCCACGCTCTCCATATGGATAAAGACTTAGAAGCTGGTTGCTTAGTTCATGTCTTTTGGCCTAAAACCAAATGTGCTCTCTTGAGAGACGACTTGGTCTTAGTAGACAGGTATTACAACTCTTTTGGATTCATTCTCAAGGTGTCTTCCCTTTAAACAACACACTCCATCTTGGCTATAGCTTCCCGTTGTTTCATTGTTCAAAGCAGTCTCTGAAAAGACTCAGCAATCAGGCCAACTATCGACTGCAGCTTAATACCCTGGCTTGTTCAGAAACTTTTAATCATAGGTCTAAAAAGAAAGGAAATTGTAATGAATGGACGTCTTCTTGACTTGTTTATTGAGACTCTGGAAAGAGCGCAGAGAAGGGCAACAAAGATGTTTAGGGGGTTGCAGGAATTGGGTATGTTTACTAAAAAGGACTTGGGGTGACATGATAGCAGTATTCCAATGTATGAGGGGCTGCCAAGAAAAGGGGGGGGGTCAACTTATTTTCTAAAGCATGGATTGCCAACCTTTTGGACTTCAGGGACCACCAAAGTCATAATTTTAAATCCCAGGGACCACTAACCGGTTCTGTGGGGTGGGCCTAATTTGTGGGTGTGGCTTGGTGGTCATGTGATTGGCTGGGCATGGCTTGTATGTAAATATTATAAATATTTATAGAAATATTGAATTTTTCATAAAAAAGAGCAACTTTTACCCAAAATCAGGCAAAGCAGGCAGGCAGATTGAGTTGCACACAGAATCATTCAGTGATCTATCTATCTGCCATCAGCTAGCTCAATCTCTCAAAATTTGTTTGCCGTGAGTCTGTACTGAATAATAGAACCTTCAGTCCTAAGGGAGGTTTGGCTGTGCTTAAAAGCAGAGCTGAAGATCTAACGGCTAGCTAGAAAGCAAGAAATCCAACCATTTCCTGTTTCTTAGCTAATCTAAATCTCCCGGCAGAGCAACACAACTGATGGTCGGAAAAATAGTAACTTAGTAGGCAAGTTTGCCGGGTAAGGAGTGAGTGGACAGGGAGGGTTCCCGCGGGCCATGTGGGCGGCGCAGCCTTGTGTTTCTGCACAGCCTGGATTAATTCCTTTGGGGTATGCACTGCGGGTGAGATTTCTCTGCGGCCCACCAAAATTTTCTCACGGCCCACCAGTGGGCTGCGGTCCACTGGTTGGCGACTGCTGTTCCGAAGCACCTGAAGGCAAGACGAGAAGCAATAAACGGAAACTAACCAAGGAGAGAAACTAGAAAGAATTAAGGAGAAATTTCCTGAGAATGAGAACAATTAATCATGGCCTGCCTTCAGAAGTTGTGTGGGTGTCCCGTCACTGGAGGCTTTTAAGAAGAGACTGGACAGCCATTTGCCTGGAATGCTAAATGGTCTCTTGCTTGAGCTGGGAGCTAGACTAGAAGACCTTCAAAGTCCCTTCCAACTCTGATTATGTTCTATGTTCTACACACAGCCAAAAACACATTCAGAATTTATTTTTATAAGCTATGATTGCGTGACATGTTTCCATATTTTTCTACATTTTCAAATTCCACCTGTAACTCCATCCTCCCCTCATTTCATAGTCCAGGTACTGATGTCACCACAGAGCTGGACACCTGGATTGACAAATTCTGCCTGGATGCCGATGTTTTTGTTTTAGTTGCTAATTCAGAATCAACTCTCATGAATACAGTAAGTCTTCAACTTTTTTTTAAGGGAACTGTTCATTTGTTTTATTCATATTTCCTCCTCTCAAAGCAGAAGGTATATCTTCTTTTAATACTCCTAAGAACCCTCTAAGTTTGAGGCAACTGATCCAACAGTTCATCGTAGGTATAAAATATCCCTGTCAAAAATCTTTATCCGTGTTTAAATGTGTCGTTCTATCACACCCGTCACCCTTCTAAGCTAGCATAGTGAATATTCCTGTTAGCTGATATTTAAGCATGATCCATATTAGGGAGATCTTGAATTAAAACCTTTCATTTTCTCACAGTATTTTCCATTAATTTTTAATGTCACACAAGGTAGCCCTTGACTTTTGATCACAATTGGGACCGGAATTTTTATCATAAGCTATTGTCATTGTAAGCAAGTCAGACCCAAATTTATGACAGTATTTACAATGGCCATTAAGAGAATTGCTATGGTCGTTAAGTGAATTGCATGGTCATTAGGCAAACTCAACTTCCCCAATTGGGTTGTTTTTGCCAGAAAGCAGCAAAAAAGATTGCAAATCACGATCGTGTGACTGCAGAATGCTGCAACCAGTTGTAAATGCAAGCTGGTTGCTGAGCCTGATTTGCAGTCATGTTACTCTGTGTGTGTGTGTGTGTGTGAGAGAGAGAGAGAGAGAGAGAGAAGAAAAGGAAGGAAGGAAGGAAGGAAGGAAGGAAGGAAGGAAGGAAGGAGAGAGAGAGAAAGAAAGAAAGAAAGAAAGAAAGAAAGAAAGAAAGAAAGAAAGAAAGAAAGAAAGAAAGAAAGAAAGAAAGAAAGAAAGAAAGAAAAAGTAAGTGTCAGCTGGTGCTCCATTCAAAATCCAAGAAAGAAATACTTAGACTCCATTAATCAGAGAAAAGATATTTTTTACTGGAAATCAAGTGGTAGCAACAAAAGAATTCTGAATCTGAGAAAATGGGTGCGTAAATCACATATACAAAGTAATGGCAACGTTCCCACCCCCAATAGTTCAAACGATTCTTCCAATTAAAAGTTGTGAATATCATCATGTGGGCATCTCCAGGTGGTGATGAGGCTTCTGTCCGTTGACCTTGGCATAGTTTGATAAAGGTTTGCAGCTGCACATAGCATAGAAGAGAAAGCTAAGCAAGGAATAGAAACCTAAGCAAGAACGTACTCCCCCCTCAGTTTATACAGTTCTGGTTTGTAACACCTCCAGCTCCCTTCCCATAATTTTCCCCCCTCCTCCCCCCGTTACTTATGACAGCCGAAAGATGCAAAGCAAAGGGAGAAAATCTTGAAGGCTGACAGAAAGAGTCACAATTGCAAGTACTAGTCATGTCACTTTTTCCAAGGCCATTGTAATATTGAATGTTTGTTAAATGAGCAGTCTTAAGGAGTATCCTATATGTAGATTCCTATTTTGAGTAGGAGACGGTTCTAACTTCTTTAGTTTCTTAAGTCTGTTAATTTTTTCTATCTTTTTCTGTCTTTACCACATTGATGACTAAATAATTCTTCTTTTCAATTGTATGGGATCATCTCAATGTTAGCACAAAACGGGTTTATGGATTTTGCTGATCAATAAATGTTCACTTGGGAATTAATTCCACTGTATTCATTGAAACTTAAGTCTGAAGGAGGTGTGCACTGGACTGCAGATTCTTTGTGTAAAAACATTTCTTCCCTTTTGAAAAGAAAATTTAGAGTGTAAAATTTGAAGAGAAAAATCATAGACAGGTGGGTATGAATTATAGAATGTAATTATAGGGTGTAACTATAAATTACAAGGCAAATAGCTTTTCAGGGACTCCTATTTTTGCTCTCTGTTTTATCTTTTATAGTTGTTTCTTTTCATTTTGGATGATTTCTAATTTTAAGCTTCTTTGGAAGATTTTACACAGTGGAAAAGTAACAGGAATTCTTAGCTGGAAAGTATGATCTTTACAATGTAAAACATCAAATGTTTTGGAAATGTATTGGGACAAAATTTAAATTGAAGGTCAGCATGACTGAAACTTCGATTAGCTGTCTGCTGCTGAATGATCAATTTGAGTGAAGTTAGGAGATTATGTTTGTATCTCCTTTGCACTTGGGTCCCAGACAGAATTATGATTCTGCGAGTCAATTAAAAACTCAGAAATCTTTATTTCTGAAATGAAGTTCAGAAGCTCCTCGGTGGCTTGTCTCGGGCTTGTCTAATCTGAAAGAACAGAAGTAAAATAAAGTAAAAAGGGGAGATAAAATACTATTTCAGTCATCAGTTCTTAAAATGATTGTAAACGGTTCTTCTGTGGGCCTCCTAGAAGCAGTTCTGCAGAAGAATGAAAGTAATGAAACTGTATTCTTTGCCAAGTTGATGAAGAACCAGCTGATCCCCAAAGCTCTTTCAATAGATCTGTATCTGTCTATATCGACTCTACCCCGAATTGGGGGATAGGGTCATAAAAAAGAGGTTTATATCTAGATCCATACTTGTAACTCTCTATTTTAGGAGAAACAGTTTTTCCACAAAGTGAACGAAAAACTTTCTAAACCAAACATTTTCATCCTGAACAACCGCTGGGATGCTTCTGCATCAGAACCTGAATACATGGAGGATGTGAGTTACAGATTTGTAATTTTGGGGGGAAAAGGAGTTGATGGGTACTTAAGACCTTATATTCATTTAAGGAAGGAATTTCATTGAGAGCTGCATCAGGGTTGTGTTTGACCTCTGAGGGGCATGGTCAGTTCAATGTCACTCGTGTCGGGGGCACCTGTGGTGGTCCGAGTACTCTGCCAGTGAAAAGAGGCTCCCAAGCTCCATTTTCGACTGCAACAGCCTTCTGCAACCTTCTATCAGCAAAAATGTAGTTTGGGAGGACTGTGTGCGGCCCTTTCAAGCTCCGTTTTTGCTGGCAGAGGCACTGTGGGCCAGTCCTTCGCTATTTCAAGGGCAACTCCGCTGGCCAGATCTAAGTAGCCCGCAGACAGGATCCAGCCTGCAGGCCTTGAGTTTGACACCCCTGATTTAAGGTGACAGTCAAGGAAATCTCATAAATTCAAGACATTTTCTTTCCAAAGTAAGCCACACAAGGGGAGGTATGGAGAAAATGAAAGGTGCTTTTTGTGTTTTGTAAATGGATGGGAGACTGACTGATGATCCCATGCACTATTCATTGTCATTTTGCAGGTACGCAGACAGCACATGGAACGTTGCCTGACTTTCTTGGTGGATGAGCTCAGGGTTGTGGACCGTTCTGAGGCCCAAAACCGAATTTTCTTTGTTTCAGCCAAGGAAGTTCTCAGTGCAAGAAAACACAAAGCTCAGGGCATGCCTGAGGGAGGTGCGTATTGTATGTTAGGTCCACTTTCTAGCGATGATGGTCCTTAACATCTTTTGAAGGTTGGCTATTTTTTTTCCACCCAGAAGACCCATCTTTCAAAAGGCTCCTGCAGCTTCAAGAAATTGTTCATCCACTCTGTTTTGTGCTTTTGTAGGTGGCGCAATCGCCGAGGGATTTCAGATACGGTTCCAGGAATTCCAGCACTTTGAAAAAATATTTGAGGTAAACTTCCAGAGTATCTAAATTAGATTGAATGGACCTATGTATATGATGTCATCCATAGGTCTCTTCATTCCAGGTTTATCTACAGAAAGAAATTTATCTTGAGCTTGGTGGGTTTTCTTAGAGAGTCAGAAGAGAGCTGCATTCAAATAATTATGAATGACTCTTAACATTTGGCTAACTTTGCACATTAGTGCAAAGTGTACTACTGTTCTCTTCCAGTGACTATCTTGTACGTCAGAAAGTCAAGAGACCTCAATTGTTTTTCTATCATAGAGCGATGAAGACGCTTCTAGGTTAGGCCTGTTACATTTCTGTGTTGTCCAGGGCAGGCGTTTTATTCCTGGGGATACACAATTTCTTTTTTTCAGATTCAGTCATAAAAAACATGACGTAACTGACCTCCTTCTTTCTCCCTAAATGTTTTACTCTGAATATGATAACAACGGATGTACTTCCTGTGTCCGATACTTGGCAGCCAAGAGTGAATTTATATTAAATAATCATTCTTAAAACGCTTGTGGGGTCTGTGGGACTGGCAACCCAATGGTAAGGGATGGCCTTCATTATAGTGTGGGAAAAATTGGAGGACCGCCATTTTCTTCCCTGTTCTAGAAGGCAGCAAAAGTTGATCTGAGACATTGCAGAAGAAGCAGTCCCCACAAAATAGGAACTAGCCTGATCCTTGTTAGCTTCCATGAGACCCTTAATGCCCCTCATTTTATTTCAGTGAGGCTGGTTAAGAAAAGGAGAAGCTGGATGACCATGTGACTATATGTATTGTTGACTATCATCGGTCTTGTTGCTTATGCCAGTATGTCATATTGTTGCCTGTCTTTTGGGGGCAGTCCAGCCAGCATCACCATTGTCTGAGGTAGTTTGCAAATACCGTTTAAAAAATAAAAGAGGAGGAGGAAGAGATGCCACCACAATCATGTTTTCCTGATTCAGTTCCTGTCAAGCGTCAGGAATTAAAATTCTTGACTAAGAAAGGAACTTGAATGTTGTCTCGAAAGAACTGTAGTGTTGTGAATGCTTTGCTAATGCCTTTTCTGGGAATCTTCTCTGTGCATGAAAATCAATTCTCAGTATCCCTAGGAAGAGAAATATGGAATGGGTGGAGAGGAGGCCTTTTTGAAAAAGGGATGAAGGGCTGTAGACGTCTGCAGGAGAAAACCTAACTAACTGAATAACCAGGCAGCCTGCACAGCACTGGTGGCCCAGTGGTTAGAATGCAGTATTGCTGGCTAACTCTACTTTCTACTGCTAAGAGTTCCATCTTGACTGGCTCAAGGTTGACTCGGCCTTCCTTCTGAGGTCAGTAAAATGAGGACTCAGATTGTTTGCGGGCAATAGGCTGACTCTGTAAACCGCTTAAAGAGGACTGTAAAGCACTATGAAGTGCTTTATAAGTCTAAGTGCTATTGTTATAAACGATCACATTTGCTGTATAACCATAGCAATTATATACCACTTCACAGTGCTTTACAGCCCCCTTTAAGCGGTTTACAGAGTCAGCATTTTTGGCTCCGACAAACTGGGTCCTCATTTTATCCACCTCAGAAGGACGGAAGGCTGAATCAACCTTGAGCCGGTCAGGATTGAACTCCTAGCAGTGAGCAGTGACTTAGCCCTGCAGTACTGCATTCTAACCTCTGTGCCACCATGGCTCTTATTTATCATCTCTTAAGACCTAAAGGACCCATGATTGACATCACTGAAGGAAAGAATTAGAAATATTTTGTCCCATTTTTGTTTTGCTTTAGGATTTGTGGTCAGGTTAGAAAGCCAAACACCAGTGCTTAGCCAGGCCTCCCAAAGTCCAGGGAATATCCAAGCCATCCCTGGCTAGAGATGGAACTCTTCAACTGTTGGATGAAAGGTTTTCTTGCTCCAATACAAACCTCTCTGTGCCCTGATCTCGTCAATGAGGGGGATTGTTTGAACTAATTGTCTGCTTTTATCGTTTTCTCTCTGAGTTATAATGTTTCTTATAGCTTCCTACTATGGACTTGCTTGTTGCATAGTCTGCCTTCTTCTACCTGTTTGCTGACCTGGAATTGGACTTTTTCCTGCAAATCTCGTCTAGCTCTAACAATGTGCTCTTGTTCATGCGAGTCGCTTGCTTTTTCATTGCTGATTTCTAGATCTACTTCGTCGAGTGTAATGGCTCTTGTCTATTATTTCTATTTTATATTTCCTTTGCTTCTTACTCTCTTTTTTTTGCCGTAACCCTTATTAAGGCTGAGAGAGTGAGCTGCAGTTTTTTAAGTTCTGTTAGGATACATTCAAGAGTCTAGGAGAATGCAGTGAGGAAGAAAATAAACTCTTTCTCTTGGTAAACAGGTGAATAAATTGTTTAAGGTTTTACTGAACTGCCAGTAACTGTTCAGGTGTAACCCTCTACCTTCTTAATTGAATAGGCACTTTTCCTTCAACAAAGGATTTTCAAGTATTTAAGAGCCATTATATTCCTCAAGTTGCTATAAGAACTTGAAGGTGATATGTAACCTAAGCTAACCAGAGAATAAACTCAAACAGTGTTTCTTAACCTTGGCCACTAAATGAAGGGTGGGACTTCAACTCCCAGAATTCTTCAGCCAATGTGGCTGACTGAGAAATTCTGGGAGTTGAAGTCCACCTGTCTTCAAATAGCCATGGCTGAGAAACACTGAAGTAGAAGACCTCCATACCAAGGATGACTCTGTTGTGTTTACATAGACTTTTTGGCTACCTTGTCTTCATGTGAATAATATAAACATCCTCTTGCAAGACACGTTTATTGGTTACACTTACATGGAGGTGAAAACTTCACATGTAGGAATTTTGAGATGGCTTTCTTTCATGAACAGAAATCAGATTATTATAGCATCAGCATGGCTGTTAGATCAACAGCCTGTGCCACGTGGGAGATACTCCAGCCATTAAGTATGGATGCAGGAAGCATTAATCCCCTTTCTGTGGTATGTGGGCAAGGACCATCATGCAATCCTTGAAGCTGGTCCTCAGGATTTCTCCATCCTGAAGGACCTCAGATAGGTCTCAGGGGAAGTGATGGAGACTCTGGAGAGCCAATCCTAAGGTAGAAGGTTCTGCATTAGAGAAGACTAATAGTCAAACCAGCTGTTTCCTATGATCCAAATCATTCAAAAACCAAAGCTTGCAAGAGCCGTGGTGGCGCAGTGGTTAGAATGCAGTACTGCAGGCTACTTCTGCTGACTGCCAGCTGCCAGAAGTTTGGCAGTTCGAATTTCACCAAGTCAAGATTGACTCAGCCTTCCATCCTTCCAAGGTCGGTTAAATGAAGACCCAGATTGTTGGGGGCAATATGCTGACTCTGTAAATCACATAGGGAGGGCTGTAAAGCACTGTGAAGCAGTATATAACCCTAAGTGCTATTGCTATTGCTACTTCTAGCTGCAGACTTTCAAGAACGCATTCACAAGGAAATCCAGATGCATTTATTTATCCAGCCACAGTCTTAGTAATTGCAGAACATACGCCAAGAGTGTCCACAGTGTATGTGGGGAAAAAAAAGTCAAAATGGCAGCCACTGTGGCACAATTGAAGCTCCTCCCATTTAATGTGCTTTACATATCCTGTGAACACCTCCAATATATACATTCTCCTCATTTTCCCATTAGCTTCTCGGTTCATCTAAACCGTAATAAAAATCACCCGCGGCAGGCAATTCTGTTGAGATTCCCAAATGCTCGCGTTAAGTGGATATTTTTTTTTGTTAATTGTTGCCTTTATTGTTCTTTTTACTTTCTACACATTACTGTTAGCTGAACTGTAAAAGAGAGCAGGATTTCACTGCTCTAGAGTTGGGATTTTGGTTATTGCTTGTCTTTCTTTTGTTGTTCTATGTCTTTTGTTTTCCTCCCACCCATCCCCTTTGCTTTATTTTATACATACGTATACCTATAATCGCCTCAGAGCATTCTCTGAAAGCTCGAAATTCCCAAGTGTTTTTGGCGACGGAATTGCAGTAATGTGTGTTGTGGCTTGGGCCCCTCGCAGGAGTGTATCTCGCAGTCAGCTGTGAAAACCAAGTTTGAGCAGCACACTATCAGAGCTAAACAGATCCTCGAGACGGTGAAAAACATTATGGACAACATAAATGTGGCAGCAGCCCATCAAAGGTAGGCCTCTCCTGTTGCTTTTGCCTTGTTGCTCAAAACTGGACAAAGCCACCAGGTTGCACTGACCTTTTCTCCCCCATGAGTAGGAGGTGAGTAGAACCGATGAGGAAAGCATTGCCTGCAAACACCGGATTTGCCAATTGCCAAGTTCCTATAGTCCCATGGGAACACCAAGCGATCTCCAAGTCATGTTTATTGTTGTTAATATTATTTCTGTGCCACCCTTTCTTCATTGTGAGGGGGCACAAGTCGTTTGTAAGTGAGTGATAATTTTAAAAACCCTTTGGCGTAGTGGTTAATTTACCAGGCTCAAAACTAGGAGACTGGGAGTTCTAGTCCCACCTTGGGCAGGAAGCCAGTTGGGTGACCTTTGGCTGGTCACTCACTCTCAGTCCTAGGAAATAAGCAATGGCAAACCACTTCTGAGAAGCATTGCTAAGAAAGCTACAGTGAATAGTCCAGACAGTTGCAAGGAGTCAAAAACTGACATTGGCACTAAACATAAATATTATGGGGTAGAATCATTGAGTTGGTAGCGGAGCCTGGAGGTCAACTAGTCCAACCCTCAATCTTCAACAATAAACACATTTTAAAGTGAGGGGGAAACATTTTTAATGACCCTGTACTGAAATCCTTTAATTTGGGGTAGACTTGGGGCAACTCAGTGACATTGGGGCAACTCAGTGGAGCTGAGTATTTATTGGCCAGATTCTCTTCCTGACGCCTAAGTGGAGTTCACAGCAGATATTTTTTTTCTTTGTGCACTGAGAGAGATCGATCTACCAGCTACCTAGGATTGAACTCTCAACCTTCCGAGTGGGAGGCAAATCATGCTACTCACAGCCCTAGTAAGCAATAACAAATATAAAAAAATTAAAGAGAGGTTCCTTTTAGAAAAAGGCAGGCTAGCTCTGGAAATTTCTGAGTGAAGAGTAATGGCTACAGAATCCAGCCACGTGTGACTTGCAAAAGAATTCTGTGCTTGCTTTGTCTGTTCCTTCCGTACTCCAACTCCAGGTTCTGCCTTCCAAGTTAATTAATGTCTGGCTTCCTTTCCCTCCCAGGCAGGGATTAGTCTACAATATTATCTGGGTCACATGATAATGAAAAGACATATGTGCCCCTTTAATATCAATGTTAAGCACGTTGCTCAAAGGATCAGGATTAAGGCCAGAGGAGAGAAACAGTCTTAAAGCTGATTTGAGCTGCAAATTGAATTGGTCTCCTTGCTTTTAATTTTGACTGAAATCTACCTAGTAGGGTGGTTAGCCCCACTGCTAGTCTGAGCTTATGTCCACCAGAGGTTGATGGCTGCTTTTCTCCTGCCTCAAGAGTGCATTCAATAGAAGAACGAGAAGACCATAAGGACAGGTTGGACTTTGTACGAAACCAGCTCAACCTTTTAACAGAGGAGGTTAAGAAGAAAATTAAAGATGTTACCGAAGAAGTTGCCAACAAGGTAAATAACCAAGTCCTGGATCCCTACCTCCATTCACAGCAGCCAGTTTTCCACACACCCTTCCACAGCAGTAACCGTGGTTACTGCCATAACTAGTTCATTTGTCAGGTCCTTATTGAGCTTTTAGTAATGTCGGTACCTGCTTCACCACTACAAAATAATTATTTTTTAAAGTTTTTTATTTTATTCTATACAAACAATCCATCTTCCACTTAAACAGTGTGTCGTCTGGGTACAAATACCTTGTGCAATAACAATTACATTTGATACATGCTCATTACTATAGTATTAATACTCTATTCCTCCTTTATACTACTATTTATAATATATCTATTATAACAATCCCCATCTTGGCATATTTAATTCTTATTCACATGCTTACTATTTTTCGCTAATTTTCTTTAATTTCTAATTTCCATATTCTCTAGCCGTTGATAAAATAGTTCCCATATCATATAATATTCAGTTTGTTCCTTTTCTTTAATTGCAAGTGTTAGCCTGTTCATTTCTGCACATTCTAATATTTTCCTGATCACATTCTCATCTTGTCGGAATCTTTTCACTTTTCCAATTTTGTGCAAATACAATTCTAGCTGCAGTTAATACATGGACAATTAAGTATGCCTTTTCTTTACTATAATTATTGTAGGATAAGTAGGGAAAATCTCTTCAGTAATTTGAGGCAGGCTGCTATCTTACATCAAATCTTTCCTCCCTCCCTTTTATTTTGGAAGCGATTATTGGCCTACTTTGCAGGGCTCCAAAGGCGATGTCAGGGAGTAGTGAAGAGATGTCACTCATTTCTCCTGATCTTAAATGTGTCATGTTTTCTAGGTGTCTTCTGCCATGACTGATGAAATCTGTCGGCTTTCAGTTTTGGTAGATGAGTTTAACTCTGATTTCCATCCGTCTCCACAAGTTTTGAAACTTTATAAAAGTGTAAGTTCTGTCCATTGGCTTTGCATTCCTTGGTTAGTGTTGATTTCTGTGGATTGGTTTCATGTGTTTGTATGTATAACTCACATATTAAGTATTTTTCGGAGTATAAGACACTCCGAAGTATAAGACACAACTAGCTTTTGGGGAGGAAAACAAGAAAAATAAAATCTGCTTCCCAGGAATTTGCCTCCTTGCAGCAAATTTGCCTCCTTGCAGCCTGTTTCAGCTTTAGCACAGCCTGATGAGCACAAGCATCTGATTGTTGGTTGGATCAGCCTCCTGAACGATCAGCTGTTTCAGGCTGCAGGGATTGCCATCACCTATTGCCACCTCCACGTGCCCCATTTTCAGCCTCTGCAACCTGCTTTCGGCCTCTGCACACCCATTTTCGGTCTGCTCCAGGCCGTGGGGATCGGAACTGGTGGAAAATGGGGTGCACGGAGGCCTAAAAACGGGGCGTGCGGAGGCGGCAATAGCTGATGGCAATCCCTGCAGCCTGAAACAGCTGATCGTCAGGAGGCCAATCCAACTGACAATCGGCTGCTTATGCTAATCAGGCTGTGCTGAAGCTGAAACAGACTGTTTGCTGTTTGCTGCAGTGGGCAGGACTTCAGCAACATTCCCTGCATAAGACGCACAGACATTTCGACCCACTTTTGGGGGTGGAAAAAGTACGTCTTATACTCTGAAAAATACGGTATTTGAGCATCATGTGTACCAGTTCCTGTGAGGTTAATACGTAGAGTCGAGAACTGGTCCGTTACACAAACGTGTGATGTCTTAGTGAAAGTAATAAATCTGGGTTCATGGTAAAGCTCATGATTTTCCTTTCGCCAGGAACTCAGCAAGCACCTAGAGGAAGGATTGGGAAGGAACCTGGCAGACCGGTGCTCCAGCGAAGTCAACAGCTCTATGCATCAATCCCAGCAAGAAATTATCGGTAAAGAAGAATGAATAAATACAGCCCTTTGACTTCTCCCCTCCCCTCATACTGCATAACTGGGTGGCTGCATATGGAATTCATTTCAAGAGCCAACTCTTGCCTTTAGTTTTTGCATTTGGTGCATTTAAGCAGGTCTTAAGGAATCGTACGAAGGACGGTTACAGAAATTGGGTATGTCTAGTGTCTAATGAAAAGAAGGACCAGGGGTGACATGATAACAGTGTTCCAATATCCTACAAAGACAAAGGGGTCAAGTTATTTTCCAAAGCACCAAAAAGCAAGATGAGAGGCAATGGGTGGAAACTAACCAAGGAGAGAAGCGACCGAGAACTCAGGAGAAATTTCCTAACCATGAGAGCAATCAACCAATGGCTTGCCTTCAGAAGTTGTGGGTGCTCCATCACTGGAGGCTTTCAAAAAAGAGACTGGACAATTATTTATCTGAAGTGGTATAGGGTCTTCTGCTTGAGGAAGGGGTTGGACTAGAAGATGTCTCTTCCAAATCTATTATTTTAGGTTCTATGTCTAAATAATGCCATCCTTATTGTTCATGCCTGCCTCCCTATTTCTGAAAATTGGTTAATGTGCTTTATTCACTCAATGCTTCCCCCTCCCCACAGAAAATCTGCAGCCCCTCTTGCCTTTGGAGGTCCAGAACAAGCTCCATTTGCTGATTCCATGCCGGCAATTTGATCTGAGCTACGATTTGAACTGCAACACCCTTTGCTCGGATTTTCAAGAGGATATCACATTCCGCTTCTCCCTGGGCTGGACGGCTCTTGTTAGTCGCTTCCTAGGATCTCAACATGCCCATCGGGTCCTACTCACCATGGCCGAACCGGCTCTTGCGGTGAGTACTTCAGATGGTTTTGCTCTAGAGCTTGTATGTATAGATCAAGGGTCTTCCAACTTGGCAAGTTTAAGACTTGTGGACTTCCAGCTCCCAGAATTCCCGAGCTAACATGACTGGAGGAGGAATTCTGGGTTGAAGTCCACAGGTCTTAAAGCGGTCATGTTTGAAGAGCCCTGGTATAGACGGTGTTCCTATATGCAAATGACAGAGTAGACTTGAATATTGGAGATCATTCAGCGGACCAGTCAGGGCTCATGATTGTGAACAGTTCCCAGAAACAGTGATAGGGAACCTTGTTGTACCTGAATGCCCAGGGGTTGTACTTGACTGTTCAGAAGGATCATCACCGCCTCCTTTTAATGACCCCATAATCCCTTGTGGGGTGCAGTCTGGGCAACTGAATGGAGCTAGCAGAGTGTTTTAATGGCCAGATGCCCTTCCTGTTACCAATGTGGAGTTTCATTCAGCCGATAACATTCTCAACGTGCCCAGAGAGAGAGAAATCTGCCTCTACCTGGGATCGAACTCACAGCCTCTGATTGTGAGGCGAGAGCTCCACCTCTAGGCCACCACACCACTCACCGTTCAGAAGGATGCTTCTGATGAAATAGGAGGACATCATTTTGCACAGAGAACGAGACTTTTCCCCAAAGTTGATGCCCTTAATAGCATTTGATTGGCTCATGAATGCACAAATGGAGAGCTTTTATGAATAATCCAGCTGTCTCCAATTTCCCTCCCCTGGGCAGACTTACTGCAAAGTTTATTATTAAAACATTTATAAATCTTTCAATCAACTCTGGGCAGTTCCCAGTCAAAAATGAGAAGAGATAGAAAATCAAATTGCCGGCTGCCTGCAATTTGGCAGTTTGAATCTCACCAGGCTCAAGGTTGACTCAACCTTCCATCTTTCCGAGGTGGGTAAAATGAGGACCCAAATTGTTGGGGGAAAGAGGCTGACTCTGTAAACCGCTTAGAGAGGGCTGTAAAGCGGTATAGAAGTCTAAATGTTATTGCTATTTTAAAGAGAACTCAAATTTATTAAAACATTGAAAGCAACCAAACTGGGCGCCAATCTCTTCTAATGTGTAGTTATTCTCCCAATGCTTGGGGGAAAATGCTAGGCCTTTAAAGCCTTATGGATGGCTAAAAGGGTGGAGGCCTGCTGAACGTGTGGTGGTAGAGAGGGTTCCACGGGGCTGCCCCATAGCGGGCACACTTCCCAACTCTCATCAAATAATATTTAGAGGAAGGAACATAGAAACGTCCCCACCCTATCTGACTTGGTAAGGTGGGTAGATATCCTTAGGAAAAGACGGTCCTGCAGAGAGCCATTTAGGTCTTCAAGGGTCATAACCAACCCCTTGAATTGCACCCTGCAAGAAACTGGAAACCGGCATCGCTTATGTGGCAGAGGTATTATACGGGCAAACCTAGAGGGCTTGTCCGTGGACCGGGTGAAGTTTCTGGATGTAGAGCACAATGCAGTAATGCAGAGAGGAGGTGACCCAGGTTGCATTCTTCTTCCCTAGATTCCTAGATCTCTTGCCTCCACTCCTTGCACTAGTGTTCCCAGTCTAACCCCGGAGAGTGCCTCGCAGGAGGAGCTCATGATTTCCTTGGTCACCAATTTGGCATCATTGACATCTCGGACTTCCATGACGGTTATCATCCTTGGGGGTCTGGTGAGTACCATCACCATCTCTGCCTTGGGTGGGGGGAGCGTGTGCTGTCTTATACCAGTCCCTTCTGCTTAAACAGCTTACTGACCTGGGTCAAGATCCACCGATCTTTCCAAATCTGAGCCTGCCCCATCCTTTCCAAAACATATTTCATAGATCTTACATTAGAGGAATAGCAAGGTGGACTCTTAGCGGTAGTGGCACAAAACTGTTTTGCTATCTAGCAAAATCACATTATATGGATGTGGATATCTCACCCGAAGACTTCTTTTCTCTAGCCATGCTGTTGAGAGCAGACTCACCGCTCTCAATAGTTGAGACTCCGGCTTGCGAATTCACCCTTCATGATACCTGTCGATCCTTTTTTAACAGAAGGCAGGAAGCTCTCAAGTTAAGTATAGGCAGGCTACATAAAATGAGCAGACTTCACACATATCTGAAGAGAACTTCCCTGCTTAAAAGATGCATGTGGAAAAAGTGGAAAGTTTCTTCTGCAGTTACAAAAATTAAAATAATGGGCCATTCACAACCTCTATCTTCTTGCTGTGAGGTGTAGCTCCTCTACCTCCAAACTCTCACTGCTTAACACTTTTTTTATATACAAAAGTATCATAGCGAATGGTTTCTTCTTCCATTTGTGGTTCCTCTAATAAAACATTGCATTGTTTTGGTTTCGAAGTGTTCATAACACAAGATTGTTTGCAGAATTCAAAATTTCATGATAAGTATAATCTTAAAAAGTAGCCATTCTTTTTTTTTTTAAGAAAAGAAAGTAGCAAACCTTCAAATTAAAAGCAGAAAAAAAAAATTCCCTTAATAAGCCTTAAAATTTGTATCTTCTTTCCGACCCAAGGTAAGATTTTTCTAGCAAATTTTTCTCACGTTTTCCAGTTGGAACGGTTTTTGATCAAGTGGTTCTCTTCCAGGTTTGGAGAACTGTGGGCTGGAAGGTCATCTCTCTCTCGCTGAGTATGTATGGGATGTTGTATCTGTATGAGAAGCTTACTTGGACAGCCAAAGCCAAAGAGCGGGCATTCAAGCAACAGTTTGTCAACTATGCTACAGAAAAGCTGCAACAGATCATCAACCTCACCAGCTCCAATTGTAGCCATCAGGTGCAACAGTATGTCTGACCTGTTTTGTAATTGGATTACCCCTTCCTCTGGTAGCCGGGCAGTGTTATCCCTGGGCTACTGATGGATTGGTGCCTGGCATTTTTCTCTCCTAGGGAAATGGCCACCACGTTTGCTCGCCTCTGCCAGCAGGTTGATATCACAGAAACCAAACTGGAGAAGGAGATTGAACAATTGTCTCAAAAAATTGCTCAGCTAGAAAAAATCCAGAACACCTCCAAGCATCTACGGTAAGCTCAGGAGCGTCAGTGCCTTGGATGAAAGATTAGGAATAGCAGACAAATGGACACTTAGTTTCCAGGCTATCTCTCTCTCTCTCTCTCTCTCTCTCTCTATCCATCCATGCATTCATTCATACGTATCTATTTATCACCTGGAAATTGTAAGTGAATGTGCTCTGTATATGAATTTTAAAATTACTTTATTATTAGCATGTGGCATTGTTTACAGTAACCAGGAGACCAGTGCTGTTGCAGAGTAGTAGTATGCCTTGCAAAGGTACCAGCCCTGTTATAAGACACACTCATGAACTTCCCATGGTGCACCACAGGAGGGGCGAGCTGGCTTTGCTCCAGAGGGAAAGACCAGTGGCTCTATCTACAGCATCACTCAAGGCCCACTCCATTCCTGGAGGTGCCTCACAAGCGGGCATCGTAACTGGGAAGGTCCAGAGCCCTTGACTGCCTGCACAGAGCACCAACTTCTCTCCCAGCCAAAGTGGTACCTATCCATCTACTCGCACAGTACATGCTTTCGAACTACAAATAGACAAAAGCTGAGGTGAGTGATAAGAATTCACTCTGTCATCTCCAGCATCATTGAGTCACTGCACCTCTTCAGCATGAGAATGAATAGGTATCTGTGTCTCATTTAGATTCATTTTAGAGAGATACTTTTAATTTTAATTACCTTTTTATTTCAAACACTAATTCACCAGTTTCTCTCAAACTGATTTAGGTATTGTTAATGTTTGCGGTCCCTGGAAGACTAATTATTTTCCTCCTTTTGTTTTGTAGGAAGAAAGCTGTTTGTCTTGAAGATGAATTTGACTGTTTTTCAAAGAATTTTCTCCAGAAAAAGAAGAGTGGAATTTAAAAGATTAGCACTGTTTCCCTCACAGGGATTTAGTCACATGAATTTTTCCTGCTGCTTTGACTACTCGGTTTCTCCGTTGCCACCTGGCCATTCTGATACTTAGGCTAATGAATTGTGCCCAAGAACTCAGCAAGGAAGCAGTATTTACTATTGATTGAATCATTTTGCAACTTTTCATAAAATGAACTAATTTGTATCTACTGTAGTATATGAAAATTTATTTGGAAATGTAAAAAGAAAAGTTATATAAAATAAACAAAGAGACCTGTAGTATTTTGTATAAATGTTTACACCAAGAATCAGCTCCTCTTTCTGGCATCCAGGACAAATCTTTGTTCATACCAATCCTATTATCGTATTCTTGTTAACTGCAATTCTCTGTGTGAGGAGCGATGATTTTTTTTTCAAAGACTCTTGTACAAACCAATACATTATTACAGAACGTTGCCAATTTTTAAAAGAGATTTGTAGTGTTTGGATGCAGAGACAATCAGTTCTCCTGATGCCATTCTAGGATTTTCATTTGGCCGAAAGATTAATTAAATCTTCAAAGTGGCATATTTAAAGCTATATATTTTTACTGAGGGCCTTCCTGGCTCAAGTCAGATTGATTTAGTAGAAAAGTCTGGGTGTACTTTCACTACTTCTCAGAATAACCTTTGTTAGGCAGGCAAACCTTTCTCAAAAAAGATCTAGGAAACAAGACTACTGTCATAATTGATAGTGGTGAACAGGATAGTATCTAGCCTTACAAAATTTAACATGCCACTCTGCCACATGCGTATCAGCATTTCAATTCAGGACTGGTATAATGCTCAGATAGCTAAAACTCAGGCACAAGTACAGTCCAAACCATTAATGAATAGTTAAATTTCTTGCAGTTTCTAAACACTGTATTTTTTAAAAAAGATTCCCAGGATTATAGCTGCTTCACATGAGACAAGAGAAAAGGAAATAATATCCAGGTACTATTTACATCCTTCCTTCCTTTACTTTCACAGCTGAAATGTCTTTAAGATTAATGTCAGGGGTTAATGTCTCAAATCAGTTTTGGAAACCCACACATGGCATTACTGGTCCATTCTTTCTGTGCTGATGGGATGTCATAATGGTTGACCCAACAGAAGGCATTTTTCCTGCTTTTCTCTCTTCTCATGACAATTTTTGGTTGGTACTTTCTACTGCTTTTGAATTACATCATTTATGTGTTAATATATGAAAGACTTTCTTTGCAGCTTAATTGTCATGGAAGTAATTTTAATTAAAGAACACAGTGAAAATTAACTTCAGTTCTTAAAAAATATTGGGTGTTGTGGTGAGGCTCGGTAAGAATTCCTAAGATACAAAGAGCTAGTAACACCATTAGCAGTTTTCTCAAATTTCTGCCTTGTTCAACAAGAGGCAACTCTTGTATTATTCTCTGAATGTTTAATGTGGAATGCTTCTGTTCTTATGTCAGATCAATGCAGTAATTGTAGATGGAACTAGTGACATTTACTGAGATGTTAAACAAAACGACAACTTGAACCATACACAACTAAACTGGTTAAAAAATTGCAGCCATTTTTCCTTCCAGGATTTTAGCATGGAAGAAATTTAAAATAGAGCAAAGAAATTACCGAATAATATCCCTTCTTTCTAGGAAAGTCTCTTCAGCAGGGCATAAAAACATCATACATACATTATTTACATCCTCATATGAGCTTCCAGAAATGTCTTTAAAATGGAAAATGCTCAGTAGACATCTGGTTGGGAATATTAAAACCTCTTACGTTTTCAAGCTTTGCAATTTAAAGATACGTGGATTTCAACTCCCAGAATTTCTCAGCAAAGATGAAAACCATTGTTCTGTTCCAGAGGCGTCTTAACTTTGGGAACGTGTGGACGTCAACTCACAGAATTGCCCAGTCAGCATGACTGGCTGAGGAGTTATGGGAGTTACAAGTCCAGAGTTCTTAAAGTTCCAAAAGATTGGACGCTCCTGCTGTAGTCCTTGTTTCTATTTAAGACATTTTGATTTTGTCTATAAACACATGCCCCACAATTGCATATGTATGGCTGGCTTCCTTTTGGTTCAAGAGCTACAGAACATGCCTTGGAGCCCCAGCGTTGGGCTGGGGCGGGGGGGGGCAGCATGAATTGAGTTTGATTCATTCTGCAGAAGCAAAGGGACACCAGCTTTGTAAGGTGGACAAGAAGTTCAAGGCTACAAGTTGCAATGAAAAATGGAAAAGCATCCTAGAAGGCAGCCGTAGAAAACTACTTCCATATTGTAGCCAAGAAAACGTGAGTGTGTCCATCTGGTCACCAACTCATGGGAGGTGTTAACTGCTAAATTATGACCAAAGAGTGATAAATGGAGTAATGGCTGTAAATAAAATTATTATAATATCTGGAGTTGCAACCTGTAATGTATATTGGGTTCCTGTAATTCATTCCAATACACGTTTTTAAAAGTTCACGATTTCCCTAAAATAAGGAAAAGTCACACAAACTCCTCTCAGTGGCATGTTACCTGCCTTTCCCTAATATATGTGGTTAAAACTAGGAACCTGTTTTTGTGTACTGGCTTTGATCCACCATTTTAATACTTTTAAGGCAGTGTTTTCTGAACCATACCCATTTTAAGATGTGTGGACTTCGACTCCCAGAATATCCGTCATCAATGCTGACCAAGATATTCTGAGAGTTGAAGTCCACACACTTTAAAATGGCTGTTTGGGAAACACTGTTTTAAGGCAGTCTACTTTATGGGGAACTTCTAAAACTAATATCCACGTGTAGGGATTATAATCAGGATTGTTTTATATTAATTGTTGCAGCAGTACAAAATTGGGGGGGGGGATCTATACACCAAAAATGTTAATTGTATCAAAACGATCACAATTTTGATGACTGCCATATGCTCTGGATGGGGCTGCCCTAGAAGAGCATTTGGGAAGTTCAGCTGGTGGAGAATATGGCTGTGCGGATAGTAAATAATAGCGAATGTAATACCACTACTATGTGAGCTGCATTGGCTACGGATGTGCTTCCAGGTGCAATTTAAGGTTGCTGGTTGTCACTTTTAAAACCTTAAATGATTTGGGACCAGTTACCTGACCGACAATCTTTTTTCCAATTTGTCCAATTAGATTCAAATTCTGTAGATCCCTTCAGCTAGAATGTCAACTGGCAGGAACTAAGCCTTGTTTGCTATAACAGCCCGTTTTGTAGAATATTCTCCCTTCTCAGATTAGAATGGCCGCAGCCCTGTTGGTTACTTTTAAAACTTAGCTATATTTCTGGGCCCGGGCTCAGCATGTTTAAGTTAAGGACTCCATTTCTTGGCATTATTGTTAATTGGTAACTATCTCAGCCGCTGGATTTATTCTTTGGATGCTTTTAATTGTTTTATAGTTTTAGAATGGTAAGCTGCCAAAGTCACTTGGCTGAAATGGGCGGCTATAGAAACTGAATAAATGAGAAAATCTCGAGTCCCAAATGCTTGCAGGAAATGGCTATTTACAGAATACAGCCTGAGGCATACTGCATTAAAGTTCTTCTGGTTATACTAGAAACTTCTTAGCTTCGTTCTATTGCCAGAAATAAGATGGCAACTGGTTAGATTTAGAAGAGGGAAGAACGAATCCCAAAATCATTTAAAGCTAAAAAATGAACTACACCCAAATCCAGTGAGAACATCTCAGTTCTTTCATAAGGCAGAAGATGGAAACAAGGAGGAAGATAAGGATTAGTGAAGGAGAATATTTGTAGCTCAGGGTTGAAATGTGGGCTCCTTGGTACTCTCTAAGCTTGTTTTCTTGTAGACGGTTCCTTGCCCCAATTAGATAATTTCATCAGTGCTAGTAAGGACTGCTGTTTTCTGTCAGTTTATATTCTGGTGCTTATCTGTGTGAGTGGAGGTAAAGTCTGCCTCTGAACACTGTATCAATCACCTTCTGAAATTCTATTTAAAAAAATTAAAAAGAGAAATTCCACCAGTGCAAAATCAGTGGATATACCTGATTGGCAGGCAGAGCATGTACTGTAGTTAATTCTTTCTTCTATTTTGGAAAAAAAATAGTTCCTTTTTGTTCTGTGGCAAAAGGCACGTGATGTGTTTAATATACATATCCATTTTTTAAAAAAGTGACCTAAATAATTTAAAAGGAATGGCTGTTGAACAACAATGCCCCATATTTTGAATGAACAGGATTCGTAAAGTCGAATTACAGGGTAATCCTTTAACACCGTAACATCGTTGAAAAGATTTCTTTTTTGCACTTGTTTTCTAGCATGACGTAATATCCAGGTTCTTTGAGAGAGTGGGACTTTTTAGATGCAATACGCTGAAGAACAGGCAGACATGAAATCAACTGAACAGGAGAAAGAGAGAACGCCTAGTTAAAAGCACTTGTTTATTGGTTACAATGTTAAAGTCAGGCAACATTTTCCACCGAGACACTGTACAATTACAAAGAAAAGATTCATTCGGGGAAGAACTATAAACAATTCATAGCAAGTGTCCACCCCGTCCCCCTATTAACACTATGAGAAAAAAAAAATGGCACAAATCTCTGTGGGGTTTTGTTGTTTTGTTTAACGAATTTGGTTGAATAGAAAGATTTTAAGATGTTCTGAACATACAATCCAAGAGAGGCAAGTGCAGAATTCACTTGGTACCTGGAAATATTTTGGAGGGTTTTTTTCTTCTTCTTCTTCGAGAGAGAAGACGGTAACAAGTGAAGGTTCAGAAATAACCCTACTGCACACTTCCTGGAATAAACTGTTAACAGCAAAAGCACAAAGACTGTGTTCATTTATGAAAACGAGCCAGACACAACTAACTCCTTTGGAGGAGGAGGAAGAAGAGGCTGGGATTGACAGAGAGATCTGTTGCAGCAAGAAGGAAACGAGAGAGAGCACCATCCTGTTGTAAAAATAAAGGCCTGAAATATCTTTTAAGAAATCCCCACATTATTTAAAATCAAAGAAAGTCAGGCACATTTTTTTTTCAAAAAAAAAATCTTATTTATTAATCATTGAGTTAACACTGTGAACAGACTCACCAAAACACCACTAAGCATTTAACAGTCTTGCATGTATTTTACACAATCTTTATTTCAACGAAAGGGGGGGAAAAAAAAAATAAGACTTGCAATGCCTCAAATATGGAAGTAGTCTGAGTAGCGCAAGGACCTAATTTTTAAAAAAAGGGAAGGGAAGGTGCAAGGATGCATGGGTCCCCACACACACACAACAGGTCCTGTGTGAGATGGTTTCAGCCACATCTAGAGGGACAGGTATTTTCCCTTCTAGCTGTAGCAAATGCTACTCAGGAGTGTGTCCACCCCCCCCAAAAAAAATAATGTTCATCAAGGGAGGAACTGCAGTTAAGAAGAGGGCTAGAAGGAAGTCAGAAAAGTTTACGAGAATATCCAACAGCTCAGTTATTCATGCAGGACTTAAGTATTCTAGCTAAGAGGGGAAAAATTGGTTATATACAGATTGGTCAGGTAAGGAGCCCTATTGCAGAGGGAGGCACTATGTGACCTGGCTTGGCTCACTCTTGGATAAAGCCTACAGCACAGGTTTCCAACTGTGGCAACTTTTAAGACCCGTGGACTTCAACTCCTAGAATTCCCCAGCCAGCTATGCTGGCTGGGGAATTCTGGGAGTTGAAGTCCACGGGTCTTAACAGTTGCCGAAGTTAGACATCCCTGGCCTACAGTGCTTTCTGAATCACCAATGGGACTCTGCAGACACCACTTCTTAAGTTAACTGTACAATTCGTCTTTGAGGGCACGGTCCGTTCAAGGGGGCGCTACTTCAATTGGCAATACTACAGCCATTCAATCTGACAACGGCAAGTTCCTTAATCCTAAAGCGTGGTCAGCCCCGGAGACAAAAACTCTCGCAGGAGGCAGGAAAATAAGAGAAGGAACAACAGCAGGAATCAACACCCTCAAGGGTCTTTGCTCCATACACCTTGGCAAATTGGACTTCAACTCCCAGAATTCTCCCGCAATGGCAATGGAATTCTGGGAGTTGAACTCCGTATGCCTGGAAATGGCCACGGTTGGGAAACCCTGCACTGTAGGACAGGAATGGGTGGCCCATAGAGACCAGAAGAGGCAGGAGCAAAGATTTCAGAATGCGGCCTTCACTTTGCAGAGGTGTCAAGCACCCACAGCAGCAAAGCAAACACATGATCGGGTTGATTTTCCCCATTTAGGAGAGTGAAGGAGGAAACTTAAGTACTTTAAGGCTTTGTACTTTTGTTCCTAAACCCCTTCTGGCCAAAAAAAAAAAAAAAGAAGTCTGAAATTTCAGCCCTGCCTCTTCCACAGATGTTAACAGCAGCTATAAATCCTCCAACTCCATGGGAGGGTAGGAAGAGAACTTGCATCTCCAGAACCCACAAGGTTGGCCAATCCCACTGCAGGACATCCATTCAAACTCCGTTTCATTTTATGCACTTCCAGGCAAATGTACTTTGGGAAACTGTATTGGGAAATCAGTTTTAATTCTTACAATTTACACTAAGGACTCTTAAGATGCATCCAGCCACGTATTTATGCAAGCTGTTCTGCTTTCTAGGGGAATTATTCCCCAAATCCAATATGCGATTACAAACTATTCCTGATGAAGTAGGATAACCAAAACACTAAAGCAGGAGTGGTGAACCGTGGCAGGTTTAGGATCTGTTTAGGTTTAGGTTGAGGCAGGTTTAGGATCTGACTTCAACTCCCAGAATTCCCCAGCAAGCACGGATGGATGGGGAATTCCAGGAGTTGAAGACCACAGGTCTTAAAGGTTGCCAAGGTTGGACACCCCTGTACTAAAGTAATAAAACTGAGACTGTATGATGGCTCCCAGCTTCTTTGGCAAACGGAACAACTCACTGTTCTGAATATTTTGGGGCTGGGCCTTTTTTCTTACTCTTAAATTTTTCTTACTCATGCAAGGCAATCTTAATGCCCTTACAAAATATATATTGAATACCAAGGAGACAAGTAGTGGACTAAGGGTGAGGTGATCGTAGAATGAAGAGCTGTATTACAACATTAGAAAAAAATAATAAATCCCTTGGGGTGAAATCACATCAGTATCAGATGTGAAAAGAATGAACCATATCAAAGACAGTAAAAAGGTGCAGGTATGTACCCCAAAACGTATAATTTTTTTTTTTAGAAAGAACACTTCTCTCTGGATGTTAACAAAGGATTCATGAACTGTTAAGAGCTTCTACATCCAAAACAATTTGGCACATGCTTTGGCACTTTTGCCACCAGTAAAAAAAAAAAAAAGCCAGAATAGAGGATAAAAAATTGGTCAAAGTTGAGAAAACAAATGGCACTGCAACAAAATATGTTTGAAAAATTTCAAGAACTACCAACCTATGTTCCGACAGTGGAGATCTTAGAAGACATATAACATTGGATGTTTCCTCTACCATCAAATCAGACTATTAATATAGAAATGAACCTACATTTCAGGCCAGTCCATTAACAATCAGATGCACTTCATACCTGCTACAAGTACAGACAGCAAGAAAACTAATTTCCAGGATTTTTCTAAAGCATGTTTTCAGCTACCCATTTGTATATTTATGACAACATAAATAACAACATAAATATGGCCAATTATTAGATGACCTCCCCTCAAAAATTTAAAAAGCCAAAAGCAGGATCCTACAATACTTGTTACTTCAGAGAAGACTGGAGCCATGGCAAGTCACGGGAAGTCTTGCCCAATGGGATCTCTTTTAAGGGAAGAGGAAGACTGGGGAAGGCAAGTTCATTTGTTAATGTTTCCCCGAGACTTAACAAAAAAGACTTAACAAAAACTTTAAAAAGCAGTTCAGTTTCCTGGAATGTCTAGGTGAACGCGCCCCGTTGGTTGGCACAGCAGCTATTAAAATGAGCATTCTGCACTTCTTGTAGTGGGTGATGGGTTTAACTGAAGTTTCAAATAGCTCATTAAAAAAAATTGAAGTGACATATACCAAGGTAGTCTTTCTCAACCTTGGCAACTTTTAAGATGTGTGGATTTCAACTCCCAGAATCCCCCAGTCAGCAAGCTGGCTGGGCAATTCTGGGAACTGAAGTCCACACATCTTAAAAGTTGCCAAGGTTGAACAACAATGTGCTAGTAATACTAATGAAGTATTAAAGAGTCTTCACGCAGTGAATGCAGATTTCAAGAGAAACATTGTGCTGGAGTCTTAAAGAGGCAATAGTAACACTTCCCTGCATATGCAAGATTCATAGGAGAGAAAGCTTTTCTACCTGGAATATATAAAGTAGAATTATAATGTGTGGATGCGCTCAGAATACGCCCCACATACATTTGGAGTGATGCAGTTCAAAGAGAGTACAGGTTCCTTTGCTAGAAATTGGAAGCAGCCCCACATTCAGTCTTAAGCTAGACAAAAAGTTTACAGAAGATGAGAAATAGATCTCAGTTACAATTATTCAGTCCCCACAAAAATACATCCATCAAACACCGTCTCAAGCAAATACGTATCCTTCAATTTCCTGACCCTAATCTCATTAAGAGGCTGTTAGAAGGAAGCTCAAAATCTAAATCCTTAAACATTTCAACATTTATGTTATGCATCTGATCATCTGTTTTAACACTGTGGTGATCAGAGCCCCTTGGCTTCTAATGAATTATCTGGGATCTGCTGCCGCTAAGGGCGAGAAAAAAGTCATCGAGCAAGAAAGAGGCAAAGTGTCCTAAGAGTCGTCAAGGGATTTCCTTTTTTGTTTTTGTTTTGTTTTACACAGACACTCTGTTATAAAATTTCACAAACAGCTCATTAACTTCACACTTTTATCTACAGTAAATTCACGAAGGGGGTGTGTGTGTGTGGAGGGGGGGGGAATTATAACAGCAGACCAGCCGATCCACTGTAGAACTCAGAAGATACATCTTAGGTTAAACGTAGAGCTATATAAATGCAGTTTCTTTTAAAAAAAATGCAAACATTGTTTCCTTTACTTACAGACAAAATGTTACGTGATTGGCTGCTATGTGTATATTCAATTATATACAAAAAGGTACAGGACTGGGGCACAAGCAGAAATCCCTTCAGGGCAAATGGAGCCAAACGAAATGCTAACTGACTGGCTTTTTTGTTTTGTGTTTTAGCTTTGCTCACCACAAAGAGGTGTGCCGCCCCCCTCTCTCTCTCTCTGTGTCTCTTTTTCCTTGAAAGAAAAGTCACCGGTTTCTCCCATCTACCACTTCTTCGTTCTTTCTGTGTGTTTGTTTTAATTTCATTTACAGAAAGCCTACTTATGCAATAATCAGCAAGTAGAAAAACTTTCACCTGTAAATTACAAAGTAGAAATGTTATTTTCACAGCAAGAGGCTGCAGCATTGCTCTCTCCAGGTCTCAGTGGAGAAGGTGTGCGTGTCTATTGGTGGAGGGGAGGGGTTCAAACACCAGGTTAATTCCAGATTCTGAGAAAACTGTCCCAAGATCCTGTAGCTACAGCCATGCCATCATCAGTCACTCCTAAGCAGCTGACTCGGTTGTCGTGACCAGCAAGAACACCTGGAAGGATCAAAGGGCACAGCAAAATTAAACCAATGGCCCTCAAAAACAATTCCCATTCACAATTCTCATGTTCTTCAAGATGTTTATATCTGTTTTCAGAAATTTCTCAGCCAAAATGCAGTACAAAATACAGTACAGGGAATGGATTGAAGTACCAAAAAAAAAAAACCCCGCACACACAACCAAAACCCCTACATGAGAACAGTCAATTTCAGTTGTGAAAATCGAGGCAAGAGTGAAACACTTGTATAAATGCGTAACTTTTTTTTCTTAAAAAAAAAAGAAAAGGAAATGTTTCCCCTGTCCAGTCAAGTCCGACTCTTAGGAAGAGGGCTCATATGCCGTAATCTATATGCAGAGGTACAGGGAATGCGGTGACCTTCCCACTGAAGTGGTACCTATTTATCTACTTGATTTGGCAGGTTTTCAAACTGCTAGGTGGCCCTGACCTGGGGCAAGTAACAGGAGCCTGCCCTCCGCATTGCGCTTGGGTCTTAGACCTGGACTGTCAGCTTTTTTAGAATATGAATTATGATACACCCAGGGGGTGGGGGAAAACCAAGGTCAAGGGTGACAATGAATTATGTGTCTCAGAGTCAGCTAGCTGTCAGGATTCCGGCAGTTACCCCAATTAAATCGTGAGTCTCGAGCCAAATTTCCAAAACCTCAAAGGATTTATTGGGACATGTCCAGCACTATCTGGATGTAGCCGACTCTGACACACATAATTCACTGTCAACCTTGGCCCTGGTTTCCCCCACCCCCTGGGTGTATCATAATTCATATTCTCCAATGAGACACATCCATAGCCAAGAGTCATCAATCATGTTCTCCAGTTAGAATTTTGCGTGGCAGAAACTTCAGGCACCTAGCTACTATCTCTGAAAAACTATGTATGGAATGCACTTTAGATTTCCAAGCTGCCGCACTGCTCTTTCAAACCCCTTTCTGTTGGCATCTCTAAAAAGACCATAGAAATATTTTATGACTTGACATTGGGCACTTTTAACCATTGAACCAACATGTTATCCCCTCTTATTAAAACAAAAAAAAAAGCACTAAAGATGAAAGATGCAAAGCATGCACAAATGAAAAGAGAGTTCCAGAGATGAAGGGCCATGACTGGGTAACTTCTGAGGCATATTTGATCAATCCACTTATACGTAAAAAGACAGTTAAGGCTTTGAAGTCAAAAACCAGGACTCGTTCGCTTAACAATGAATTTGTATGGCACGTAACTGGTATCCCAGAGCCATGGTAGCACAGTAGTTAGAATGCAGTACTACAGGCTCCTACTGCTGACCGACTGCAGTTCGATTCTCACCAGGCTCAAGATTGACTCAGCCTTCCATCCTTCCGAGGTGGGTAAAATGAGGACCCAGATTGTTGAGGGCAATAGGCTGACTTTGTAAATCGCTTAGAGAGCACTGTAAAGCGGTATATAGGTGCTACTGATATTGCTATCCCATGGAACGGTTCACAATAGAAAAATGAATGCACTTAAATCTTCTGGCTCCTATTAACCTATTAGCTTTAACTCACCTGCACGTTCACCCTTCAGGGTATCCCAAACATTGCAGTTGAAATCGTCGTAGCCTGCCAAAAAGAGACGCCCACTCTTTGAGAAAGCTACAGAAGTGATCCCGCAGATGATGTTGTCGTGAGAATACAACATGAGCTCCTGGTCTGCACGAAGATCAAAGAGTCGACAAGTAGCATCATCTGAACCAGTAGCAAAGGCATGGCCGCTTGGGAAGAACTGTGAAATGCAACAAGAATATGAAAAATGAAGACAGAGGAGGGAATGGGGAAGGAAGAGAGCAGGGAGAGGGAAAGAGGTTGGCTCTGGAGCCATATGCTAACGTTCAAAGTTCACTTAGTATTAAACTCTCTGTGCTCAAAATAAGATTAGAACAGCATCTTGCATGATATCTGAAGGTTTACATTTGCCTGATTTCTTAATCTACTTACAACATTTGCCAAGTTCTTTATTCTTCATCAGCAAAGCGAGAGAGTTCTCTCAAATAACAGAACAATTAGCCATCTAAAACAGTGTTTCCCAATCTTGGGCACTTGAAGCTATGTGGACTTCAACTCCCAGAATTCCCCAGCCAAAAAGGAATTCTGGGTGTTGAAGTCCACACAGCTTCAAGTGGCCAAACACTGCTCTAAAACTTTAAAAAGAGATCACGTGGATGACACATGATTGAGTTCAGCATTCAGAGACTGGCCTCCCCAGAAACTGCACTCACTTGTAGCTCCGCTAAGTCTTCTGCCCAACTAACTATCCCTGAGAAACCCTTGGCCTATGAAAAGTTGGCTTCCACAGATGAAAGGAACGAAAAGGATTTGCACACTTCTGATACACTGATGGAAAATCCCAAACCATTCTAGCAGATGCAGAGAATGAGCTCGCGCATACGAAGAAGCATTCATATTCTCATTTATTCACCAGCGCAATGGTCACTTACACAAACGGCATTAATGTCAGACACGTGTCCCATGAATGACTGCCTGCACATCCCATCTCGGATGTCCCAGAGCTTGGAGGAGGCATCGCAGGCACCCGAAACGAAAGTGCTCATGTCTGGGCTTAGAGAGAGACTCATGACATCGCCGGTATGCCCGGTAAAGGCAGTAGTCTGTTGGCCCGTCTCGATATCCCACAGAGCACTGCAAAGTGAAGTAAAAGCATTCGAAATCAGAAGCTCAAATAATTAGCTAGGGGAGCTCATTTAAAATAAAATAAAATAAAAAGAGGTCCCAGGATACTCACCAGGTGGTGTCTCCGGAGCTCGTAACAATTTGGTTATCGTCTAGAAAACGACAGCAGGACAAGTACCCTGAAAAGAGAAACAGTAGCAAAATGGCAGTTTCAGTCTGCAACTCAAATTAAGTCCAGAATTCCGCTTCCTTCCAGCATCTATTAAAAACCTTTTTAATACAGTCCTGAACACTACACATATATCTAAAGCCAGAGGAACAATTTCAAGGTCTGGGGAAAGCTGAGACAGTGAATAGATTGGAAATGGGATGGCATCTAACTCAAACTGATAAAAATAAATAATGCAATAAAATTTATTTTAATTTATATTTATACACATTATAGATATATACACACACACACAAATATATATTATATATAATAAAAATATATAAATATAAAAATATATTAAATTAGTAGTAAATATTAAAATAATAAAATAATAAAATAAAAGTAAAATAGTATATATATTAAAATATAAATATTAAATAAAATAAAAAATAAAATAATAAAATAAAATAAATAAAATAATAATATAAATACCTAGCTTCCAGCCGTAAATGTCTATAACATTTACTATGAATTTGCTGGATGCTTAATAATAGAAATTTTTCAATTGTTTGGACAGGACGTAAAAAGTAGCAAATGCCGTATGTGCAAATATTGCAAAAAACAAAACACCCCCCCCCCATCCACAATAGTTATTTAACACAGAATCAAGGGACCAAATTCTATGTTACAAAATTTATTCCTTATTCTATTTGGGGGAAAAAACCATTCCTTTTAAAAGCAATCCAGAGGAGAAATAATGCATTTCTTTTTTCCCAACTTGACTCTCTTGCTTTTAAAGGGCAAGAAGAAAAAGTGTAAGCGGCATTCTAGTTTTCTAGTTTCATTACAAACGATCAAAGAAACAAAAAGAAAGAGAAGGGCAGCTGACCGGTATGACCGGGGAGTTCTCTGCTCACTCGTACGTTGCCCTCCCTCGTCTTCAGATTGTAGATAGAACAGATGTTGTCTAATCCACCGCAAGCGACATAATTGCCAGATGGTGCATACGCACAGGTCATTACCCAGGAAGACCGCAAAGGAATAGCATGCATCTTTAAAAATAAAATGGAAAAAAAAAAGCACCATGAGGAATTGTCCCCTTTCAAAATCAAATGCAAAACACTGTTGTAGACGATTAACTGATACTATGGGAACAACTCCCATCGTATAGAGAGCAGCAGATATGGGTAGCTCTCAAATTATGACTGTAATGGTCAGGGGTTCCATTGCGGTCGTAAATCAGGCCACTCACAGTTTTTGCAGCAGTTGTTAAGTGAGCACTACAGTTGTAAAGCAAACCAATGGTTTGCTATAGGCTGGCTCTCAAGATTCCGACTGATAGTAACAGCACTTAACACTTATACAGGTGAAACTTGAAAAATTAGAATATCGTGCAAAAGTTCATTTATTTCAGTAATGCAACTTAAAAGGTGAACCTAATATATGAAAAAGACTCATTACATGCAAAGCAAGATAGTTCAAGCCATGATGTGTCATAATTGAGATGATTATGGCTTACAGCTCATGAAAACCCCAAATCCACAATCTCAGAAAATTAGAATATACATGCAATCAATAAAACAAGGGTTGTACATAGAACAATATCGGACCTCTGAAAAGTATAAGCATGCAGATGTACTCAGTACTTGGTTTGGGCCCCTTTTGTAGCAATGACTGCCTCAATGCGGCGTGGCATGGAAGCTATCAGCCTGTGGCACTGCTGAGGTGTTATGGAAGACCAGGATGCTTCAATAGCGGCCTTCAGCTCTTCTGCATTGTTCGGTCTCATGTCTCTCATCTTTCTCTTGGCAATGCCCCATAGATTCTCTATGGGGTTCAGGTCAGGTGAGTTTGCTGGCCAATCAAGCACAGTAATCCCACGGTCACTGAACCAGGTTTTGGTGCTTTTGGCAGTGTGGGCAGGTGCCAAGTCCTGCTGGAAAATGAAGTCAGCATCCCTATAAAGCTCATCTGCGGAAGGAAGCATGAAGTGCTCCAAAATCTCCTGGGAGACAGCTGCGTTGACCCTGGACTTAATGAAGCACAGTGGACCAACACCAGCAGATGACATGGCTCCCCAAATCAACACAGACTGTGGAAACGTCACACTGGACATCAAGCATCTTGCAGTGTGTGCCTCTCCATTCTTCCTCCAGACTCTGAGTCCTTGGTTTCCAAATGAGATGCAAAAGTTGCTCTCAACAGAAAAGAGGACTTTGGACCACTGAGCAACAGACCCAGTTCTGTTTTTCTTTAGCCCAGGTAAGATGCTTGTGACAGTGTTTGTTGTTCAGGAGCGGCTTGACAAGAGGAATACGACATTTGAAGCCCATGTCCAGGATCAGTTTGTTTGTGGTGGTTCTTGATGCACTGACTCCAGTCTCAGTCCACTCCTTGTGAAAGTCCCCAACACTTTTGAATGGCCCTTTCCTGACAATCCTCTCCAGGCTGCGGTCATCCTTGCTGCTTGTGCACCTTTTTCTTCCATACTTTTCCCTTCCACATAACTTTCTATTAATGTGCTTTGATACAGCACTTTGGGAACACCCAACTTCTTTCGCAATTACCTTTTGAGGCTTTCCCTCCTTATGGAGGGTGTCCATGATGGTTTTCTGCACCAGGTCAGCAGTCTTTCCCATGATTGTGATTCCTACTGAACCAGACTGAGAGACCATTTAAAGGCTCACGAACCCTTTGCAGGTGTTATGGCTTAATTAGCTGATTAGAGTGGGACACTTTGAGCTTAGAATATTGAACCTTTTCACCTTTTAAGTTGCATTACTGAAATAAATGAACTTTTGCACAATATTCTAATTTTTCAAGTTTCACCTATACCGCTTCACAGTGCTTTTACAGCCATCTCTAAGTGGTTTACAGAGTCAGCCTATTACCCACAACAATTTGGGTCCTCATTTTACCCATCTTGGAAGGATGGAAGGCTGAGTCAACCTGGAGCCTGGTGAGATTCAAACGGCCAAATTGCAAGCAGTTTGCAAAAAATGAAGTAAATGCTTGTTTTCTGCAAAACCACAGTAAAAGGCAGTCCCATGATTGCAAGAGACTGCAAACAGCTAAAAACGTGGGCTGGTTGCCAAGTGTCAGACCATCACAACTTCGAATCCAGGTCGTAAGTACCCTTCAAAGGAGAACCAGCATAACTCTGAATGTCGCTAAGTGATTGATTTTTAAATTGAGGACTATCTGTAATTAACTGAACTGTAATTAACTTTCAATAATGTGTGGGCAGCGACATTACAAAATCAATGCAGAACTTTCTTGCAGAAAATCTTGAAGGCTGACACTTTCCTTCAAAAAGTTAATATTCCAGCCCAGTTTTCAGAAGGAGCTTCGATCTGCTCCAAACTAAGCAAATTTATTCTTTTTGTAACAAGTTGTGACAATGGCACTGAACAAATAGTAGAACAGTTTATATACTAGCTGACATTTCAACCACTTTTAAAGAGGACAAACCATACATTTTGCAAATAGCAAACCCTCCAATGGCAAAATCACCTAATTTTTTTAAAACAACGTCCAGTGCTTCCTGATATAAGAATCGTGAATTAACCTCATACTATCCCAGACTCTTCAAATGAGTATAAGAAAAAAAAACTGGTATTATTAGCTAACCACAAATTGTGTCATGAAAATGGCCTCCCTCGCCAGGACTTGTCTCAACTCCATTTAACTTGCCACATCCCAGGTCTCATTTTACTGGCTCTGGCGAGGATTAAAAAGGTGTGTATTTGCATATGAAGTGACAATGAATGGTTCAGTTAAAAATATCGTAGAGATACTAAGGCAGCTGTGGAGAACAACATTTTATTTGCTTTCCCAACGTAACACACCTCAAAGCACTTCGATATACATTTCAACAAACATCCAGCAGTTTGTCTCCCCAAGTGTTTTAGCCAGAATTTTTAAGATTAATGATACAGAATATTCTATGGCATGCTTGAGAAAACAACAGACTTTATACTTCCAAACACAGAAAAAATAATAACAAGACAAGAAATCGTATTAAAACCTGAAAAGCATCAAGAAATAACAGGGCCAATAAAGAGGTTTGGATGGGGGACAGAAAAAAATAAAAGATTAGTAGAATCTAAAAATAAAGCCCATCAGCAAGAGACACATAAAATGTCCAATGAATATGTTTTTAAAAGCCTGTACCTTGTTTGTTGTATAACTATCCCATATAATTAGTTTTCCATCTTGGGAAGCACTCACTAATAACCTAAAGATAATAGTAAAACAAAACGAAGACAAAGACAAGCAAAATATGTATTAATACGTTAACCTTGTATCTTCCTCTTGATGGTTTCAAAATGGAAAGTTCAAAGCCAAATTCCTCTGCATTCTCTAAGACCCCAATTTCCCTTTCTCCAAATTGTGAACCACAAGCAAAAGATATGAGGGCCACCTATTGAAAAGCTAGTTCTTCTATGAAATCCTATCCTATATGCTAGCACAGCATGGGCCCGGTTATCTGAAGAACCGTCTCATCCTGATGGGGTTGGCCTGTCCCACCCAAGCTGGCATAAGGGGCTTGCTGCAGACCCCACTGATCGAGGAATTCAGCTGGCGGGAGTCCAGGAAAAAAGCCTTTTCTGCCATGGCTGCAGGCTGCTGGAGCATCGTGGCATCCCAGGTGAAATCCGCACCCACCCTCTGGGCCTTCTGAAAGGGTCCAAAGATTTGGCTATGCCAACTGGCCTGAGGTCACAACGGGGCTGTGTCAGAGATAAAACCTCACCTCCTCCCCATACGCACCTTCCCACCTTTGTCAATTTTAAACCACTTTTAGTATTCATATTTAGTATTTAGTATTAATGTTTGGTATTAATGTTTCATATTGCTGTTTTTATTGATTGTAAGCCACCTAGAATCGTCCCTAGGCGAGATGGGAAGCACGTAAGTTTTTAACAAACAAATAAGGGTCATATTGGCTTTGAGTCATAATCCAACCGAACTGGAAAACACCAGGTTGAAGCTGCCGGTGTGTAGGATTAAAACCCAGATAAATTGACAATTAAGACAAGATAAATAGGTATATCCTGTTCACTGCAATAGTATGTGTGTGCTTCCTCCTTTTATTTTATTCAGTTATCTGGAAGAAAGGGAAGCAAGTTCAGACTACTTTCCTCTATCACTATTACACTGTTTTGAGGAAAGGAAAAACACTAAGAATTGTATTTATTTATTTTACATTTAAATGAGTAGTTTCCCAGGAAATTACTGAGATAGCTCCATCTACATAACATTTCTGATCTGTTTCCTTATGGGATTCTAAAATATGCAGGAAAGCCCTGAACAATAAAACTTCTCAATATATACAGCTTAATTGTTAAAAATGAGGAACAAATTCTTTCCTATCTGTCTAAAATAAGGAATTATTACTATAAATGTCTAATGTTCAATTTTAAATGCTAATCTTCTAAATACTGTTTTAGTTCAAAAATATGTTACTGTAAATACATATGCGTGTTCTTTTTTTTTTTTTTTAATAAAAAGCTATTTTAGGGACAGAAATATATTTATTTTTAAACATTGAAATCTAACGTCTCAGAATGAAACCCGAAATAAAGCAAATCTGTCTTCAAATTACTGGGCTTCAGGAGATTCTTTAAAGCTTTCAGTATGTTCCCAAGAATCTAAATTTATTTTTGCTCAGAGAATTTTGTTTCCATATTAACAGCCTGATTTTTCCCCCCCAAAGTAACTGTTCATGTGGCCAAGAAGCAAGTAACTCCTAATTTTTTATATATATTTATATATATAAAGTATTCATACAAACCTTGAATCAGATCCCCAATGCATAGCATAAATTTTGGCTAAATGACCTCTCAAGGTACGCCTTGTACGCATCTGGATTCGACCCACAGAGTCAAGACTTGTGGTGATCTGAGAAAGAGGAAGGACAAGAGGCTTTTCAAAACCTTTTGCTGGACCGCATAAGAATATATGACAACTGAGTATAAGAAATAGCTTAATAGTATACAATGCTAAGTCGTTTCTTATATTTGTCATGTAGCATTTCTTTATCTGAAGAGTCTGCTGATGCTAAGCTATGGTACGATAACTTTGGGATTTTGCATAACATACAAACCCATTCTTCATGACCTGGTATAATATTCAAATCTGGCCAATGACACAGATGGCTCCATAAACCATAATTTTAAAAATAGGTCTTAATGTACTCGAATGGAACTAAGCTTGAAGAAATGGTTACAGTCCAAGAAGCCACGACTGCTATTTTCATTTACTGGTTCCTTTTCTCAAGCCCCTTTAAACCATTGTGGAAGCATACTAGCAGGTCTTTAGACTAGAGCCAATGTCGAATAGAGATCAAAAGGTTTTTTTCCTAGCCAAGGAAAAGGGGGCGTAAGACAAGGAACTGCAGACTCCGCACAAGCATTTTAGACGCTGTAACTGTCTTAGGTACTTAGAAAAGCAGAACAGGAAGGAGAAGTAAATGGCAACTCACCTGAGCAAGAGTTGTGTCGCTGCATGCTTTTCTTGCATCCTTTAAAAGAAATTTTAATTTTTTTTTTTACTTTACATAACAATGAAGTTTTGCATTCTTACCAAATTAATGCATTTATTGGGGGCGGGGGACGGGGAGAGACAGTTTCCTTCGGGCAGGCTACGTCTGGCAAGTAGCAAGCCATTAGGTAAAAGGTTCACATACAGTACACTCCCTGGCTGCAAATAGCTCAAAAAGGATGCACAAGATTTCAGAAGTCAATCCTGAACCCAAAGATCCAACCAATGGGGCTCTCTGAAAGAGGCCCAGCACTGGGGCCTCAAGACTCTTTCATCCAACATCGTAAAGGAAAGGTGGTTACAGAGAAATCTGCGCATATAAAATGTCCCCCTATCTCTTCCCAAAAAGATCTTCCTGGGTTACCACAAAGTAGGTTAGAAAGAGATCTTACTCTGATTTGATTCCGGAGCTGCTCTGCCTCCTGCCGTAATTGTTCCAGTTCACTCATTCTCTTGAATGGGTCTCTTCTCTCCTCTTACAGTACAAGTGATGAGAAATCTGCTGAAAACAATTTACGGAAATCACTTGAATCATGTGCCTGTAATTAACAACATCAACACTTGCAATTTACAGTCATCCCGTCATTATTTCCTTCTCCTCAGGCCTATGTGTTGCCCCCCAGTGTCTGGACTGGCAGCTCCAGGGTTTTCCAAATGTTACAGCATAACTAGGCCTTAATGATAAGCAATGGCAACATTATAAAATATATGGGTTTCAATCATATCAAATGCATTTAATTCACTTAAACACATTTTAATTTAAAAGCTAATTTCAGAATTTTTCTTGGCCCCACCAATTTGTCTTTCCCTCCCCTAGTTTTCTAGTGAGAACCCAGCACATAACAGCTTGAAAAAAAGTCATGCACCCTGATCATCTTATTAAAATACTCTACTATGGAATTACAGAACACATTTAAATGGCTTAAGCTGCGTGTGTGTGTGTGTGTGTGTGTGTGTGTGTGTGTGTGTGTGTGTGTGTAGTCTCAGCATCATCCCTGTAAAAAGAAAGCAAATATAGGCCTCAGTTACAATTGGGAGAGGTGGGGAGGGGTAGAAACTTAGATAAACAGAAAATCTTGACTACCTCCATGTTACCTAATTTTAATGCAGTGCAACATTTCAGAAAGCATGAGAATAAAGGGTAATACAAGAAAACAATTTTCTCCTAGTATTTGAAATGTTTTCTGATTTTTTTAAAACGTAAGATAACTAGAAAGATGCCCACCGTGGAGGACTTGATTGGTACATCACAGACCCCTGAGGCATGTCTTAGAGCAGGGATGTCAAACTCACGGCCTCACGTGGCATTTTGTGTCGCTTTTTGCCTTTCCCGAAGCTGGGGTGGGCACGGCCTGTGCATGATGCATCCAGCCTGCGGGCTGCCAGTTTGACACCCCTGTCTTAGAAGTAAGTGAATGAGGAATATTCCTACGGTGATCTGTGCATATCGATTTTGCTTACTGACTGCTTGGGTAGCAACCATTCAAAGTTAGGATGGTATTTGAAAAGTAACATTGCGAGCAATGGTCACATTTTACAACCTTCACAGAATCTCTCTCAGTTTACATGATCACTATTAGTTAGTGTGCACATTGTCCTGTGCCCGAACCATTATTTTTTCCCCCCACCTACTGACCCACCGAGTGGAGAGACTGCTTGAACAAGCGATCTCTTCCTGAACTGCTTTTATCCTCAGTGCAGCATTTCCCCAAAAGACGCTAACCTCCAGTTTAAAAGCTCAGAAACTGACAACACAGGCATTGTGGAATGGTCTATAGTGGAGGGTGCACACACAAATTCTATTTGTGTTGGGTGTGAGAAGCTAGTGTTGTGCAGGCTGGTATTTTGGAAGTTCAGAGCAGCGTAGCCTCAAGATAGCCTCCAGGAAAATCAAAACAGAGGTGTCTGGCTGCTTGGTGGAGATGGACACGTGACTGAATTTGTGGGCTTGAAGGTGCTGCTTTTGACTGGAGTTGCAGTAGAGGCTTCAAGCAAACTGCAGGCACATCACTAATCAGCAGTTTAGCACTTTTTATCATGCATTGTGGACTTATTAAAAAAAAAAAAAAAAACCAGAGGCAAAGCCATACAATAATGCAAAAGATACTGCAAACTACCATTATGAGGAAATCAGAATGATTTCCATCAGGTTTTATGACCGTTGAGCCAGAAAAGAAATATGGAAAGTTAATATTGTATAAATAATTGTAATAAGATTATTATATGCACAAAGAGTGTAGAGCAATTCAATCACCACAGTGGAAGATTGAATTATAACATTGTCTGAACTTGTGGAAATGGGGAAGTTGACCAGTTTGGTCAGGAGGAAAAAAAAAAATGGCTTGTGGAGTTTTATGGACTTTTTCTTGAAATAAGACTGAAGTGACAATTTCTGGATTTGGGCATTAAAAAGGGTCAAAAAAAGGTGATGCCAGTCTATAATGCCTTGGTAACACCACACTTGGCATACTGCATCTAGTTTTGGTCACCAGGATGTAAAAAAGATGTTGGGACTCTAGAAAGAGAGCAGAGAAGCACAAGAAAGGAGATTAGGGGACTGTACACCAAAACAAAGAATTGCTGGAATTGGGTATGTCTAGTCTTATGAACAAAAGGACTAGGAGTGACATGATAGCAGTGTTCCGACATTTCAGGGGCTGCCCCAAAGAAGAGGGAGTCAAGCTATTCTCCAAAGCACCTGAGGGCAGGACAAGAAGCAATAGATGGAAACCAACCAAGGAGAGAAGGCAACCTAGAACTAAGAAGAAATTTCCTGACAGTTAAAACAATTACTCAGTGGAACAACTTGCCTTCAGAAGCTGTGAAAACTCCAACACTGGAAGTTTAATTTAAAATACTAGAAGTCCGGCAAATATACATTAATAGGACTAGTCCTGTATTGCAAGGAACTTTTCACCAATATGTCCCAATTTAACTATGAAATCCAGTCACTCTCCCTTAGCCCAATCCACCTCGCAAGGCTGCTGTTGTGAGGGAAATTGGAAGAGCAAGGTGTGTGGGATAGGTTTGCCACCTTGAACGATTTGCAAAAACAAAAAACATAAATTGCAGCCTGGTAGTACAGTTCTCAAGATCTAGCTTTATCCAAAACTCCTATGCTATTGGCAGCATCATATAAACTCAATTCACTGCTTTTGATCCTACCGCTGCCTTTCCAGCCTCTGTGCCATACCAATGAACCCTACATGGTTCTGCATCTTTGGCCGAATACTGTATTATCCACCCAGAGTCACTAGATACAAGATAGATGGGAAATCAATTTTATAAATACATTTTTTAAAAATATATGCCCACCACTTTGGGCATATTCTCTGAGGTCTACTCCAAATTTGTCCCGCCTCCAACCCTAATCTTTAAGAAATCCATAGCAATGTTGGGGGGGGGGGGAAGATAAGGTTGCCCTTTGGTTAAACTTCAAACCTGATGATCCAGATATTACGGAGATGAGGGTGCCAGTCCTTTCCTCTGAAATATTTTATGGCTGGAATTGCCCTGGAAACTACTGCAGTATTCTCAAATGATCCCCCATGTATGTATTAAACCTGGTTCTCCTTAAAAGATTGTTAATTTTAATTAGTAACTAGAGAAATGTTAAATGCTCACTAAGCAACTTTGAGCCAGTGGCTTTCTCAGTTCCTCCTCCCTCACAGGATTATTGCGAGGAAAAGTACTTCTTTTGCTTTCTCATTTTAAAAAGGAGTGTACAAATTGTCATATTCCTCACCTTCACAAAAAGGCCACAGAAAAACCAAGGACTAAAATTATTCACATTAAAACAACCATGTTGCTATGATCCGGTACTTGCAATGAAGTTTAAACCAACCTTTGCTTCTGCATAAAGAGATCCAGATTATTTTCCCTCCCAAAACATTCAGAGACATGGCAAGTTATTCTGACATCAGTCATGGCAAATATGCCATATATATAAATATGTTTGTGTATATATATATATATATATATATATATATATATATATATATATATATATATATATACACATACATATATACATATATACATATATATAAAATATGTTTATAAAATGCTTTTTCAAGTTAAAATACCTAGCCACGTGCATAGAGTTTTTTTACCTATCCGACAATATGTTTTTAAATTCATTTTTTGCTGGTCAGCAGAGAACGAGTCTCCTCTTCCCATCTTGGACTACTGAAACAATGGAAGTGCCTGGATAGTCAGGAGAGAGTTTAAGTTCAGAAAGAGCATTTAGAAACTGAGATATTTCTCCCCATGCTATGGAACAAAGGATTCTATCACCTTCCAGCTATTATCAAGACCAAGGGAAATTCTAACATTCATCAATTCTTCAGGTATAATTAAATTTGTAGAAGAATTAGGTTCTTAAGACTCACTCAGTCTTGTCGGTGTCTTAGAATTAGACATCTACAAAAAAAGAGCTTTATTTACAGGTTGCTTGAAGTGCAACGGAACTCCTATCACTTATCATTAACCACAGCCAGCTGTTTTGTTTTAATTCAAAGGATCCGGCTGAAAACATCTAACTAAAAGCTACACACCCTCTTCACTATGAATATTTACCCCTGGTAATAACGATTGCCTACGGCAGATTACAAGTGCCTCAAAGGTTCACGTCACCATTGCTTCTCATTTGGGAAATGTCAAGAGAAATCTTTTGCCGTTTGGCCTTTGTTTCTCCAAAAATAAATACAGGAAACAGGCCTAGGTGTGTCCTTGATCTTTAAGGTTGAAGATATTGTGCATATTTTCAAAGGGCTCTTCAGCACTGGGCCTCCACTGCAGCTACACAACAAAACACAGGAAGCTCTGCCCCAGAAGGCAAGATTCAAACTGGAGCCTGACTCCCAATTCAGCTTCAGTAACTTCAGAGGCCCCCAACGTTTGAGTACAAAACCAAACCTCCCCTTTATAAAAAGAATCCACATTCTCCATAGCTTCCCTTCTTCTACAGCGGGAGAAATTATTATCAACTATAATCACATGGTAAGAGGTTTCAGGCTACCTGGTACCTCGGTACTCATCCTTAACTGGTTCCGGAAGACGCAATGAGTACCAAAAATGATGAATGCCAAGCAAATTTGTCCCATAAGGAATAACACAGTGAGTCACAAAGCAGCCGACATCGACAACTTCTAAGCTTTTGAGTTGAGTTCCAAACAAACGATGAAAACCGGGACAAAATTTTCATGTCAAAATGCGCTGAGTACCAAACTCGATGAGTTTCAAAGCAGTTGAGTACCAAGGCACCCCTGTACAAGTGAATACGATTTTCAAGTAGCCTCTAAATTGCAGATCTAATCATACTCAAGATTGTGAGAATTCAGTGAAACTCCAGATCTTGGCTCAGAAATAGATGACAGTGGCATCTTCTCATAGGGTAGCAATCCCTAAGATACTTCCCAGCTAATTTTGTCTCTCTTGGAAGCCCCCAAGCATTGCTGTCACAGATACAGTGCCAAAAACCACAGCTTTTGGCAAGTTCCTTTCCTACCCTATCCCAAGACATTGTGATAAAGTAAAGTTACCCCTTGGCTCGAAACAATGACATTCCTCTGCCGCAACCATTTTTCATACATGGATTATTCAGGAAAGGACATACTCATTTCTTGCATATTCAAAGCCCCCAAATTCCTGGCCCCTCAAACCTCTTTGGAAGTAGACACATTTGGAGGACTCTTACTTTGGATAAATACTGATTTTACCGTAAGTAGCCTTATTCAAGAAACAATAGCTAAAATATAAGGCTTAAACACTCAGATTTAAAATTTAAAAATTAGTGGATTTCTCCATCTGAAACAGAGAACCTAGAAAGTGTAAAAGCATAAGTAATAATTTTCTGGAACGGTATCTCCGTATATTGGGCCATGAGAATATAAAACGTCTATTTTAAATTACCGTATAATGGCACTTTTAAAATATTTTAAAACATCATGCAAAGGCTTTGTTAAAGTGCTTCAAATAAATATTTCATAATTTGGTTGCATGTCCCACGAGAGCTGTCCTTTGTGACCAATTTACAGTGACAACTCAAAAATTCAAGTTGAAGTCTATCATCTTTACAAAGGGTCAGAAGAGGGGGGAAATGCAATCATTCTAGCAACTAAAACAAGACTGCAAAATACTTCTAAGGCAAGTTATCACATGCACTAAAGTTGAAAAGGTGCAATCAGTCAGTTCTGGGAAAAATACTGAATTCATATTAAAAAGACTGCCTTTTTTAAAACAAATAACTGCCACTTATCAGTCTGAAGATTGCAATTTCTAATTGGGGAGGAAGGGAAGATTTTGCAACACAGACACTATTTGGATTAAGCATTAAACTGGTGCATATGCAATAAATCTCATGGCTTTTAAAGATTAAATGTTTATTAGACACATGTACCAGTTTTAGAGATTAACACTTAAGGCTTTAAATGCTAAAAAACATATTTAGGGGACAACTTTGTATCTTGGCAACAACCCCTAAAAGAGACACACAGATGCTGCTTGGCCTAGAAAGTAAAAGACTCTGAGTTTTAGGCCTCTTTTAGACATGAAAGCCAGCTGGGTGAATAACTTTCATGCCAACTCACCTCACAGGGTTGTTGTGAGGAAAATAAGAGGCAGGAGTATTATGCATGCTTATATATGAAAATGGGAGGAAAAATAACAATACTACTATTGCTGCTGCTGCTGCATTTAGGCCCCCACATGCTTTGAAGCTCCTTAGAAGTGAATCTAAAAGACTTCACAGATCTTTCAAAACTCTCTGAACTAAGCTACTTTTAAACTTTTTTCTAAAGCCCGATCTGGTCATTACAAATGAAATCACAGGATATTGTGAAGGGCAAAAACTTCCCTTGGGGCCTGGCCTTGAACAAGCTTGCTGATCAGGCAGATAATGAACCATTCTGTCAAACTGAAATGGAAGACCAAGAGGAAAAGGAGTATTGTATTATAAAGGGAAGGGGGCTGGCTGAACAACGGAATGTGACACTGTCCAACCTAATGTGTCTGTTACAGAAAGACCAAGAACATTTTAGACAGGATAGAATCAAAGGGCTGGAAGGGAACCTCTTTTAGTCTAACCTCCCCCTGCTTAAGGCACACCTTATACCATCCTGGTCAAATGCTTGCCCGCTCTATTTTTGAAAATCTCTCCAACTCTGGGAGGCAAGCTATTCCACTGACTTTCTTACTGTCACAAAATTTCTCCATACTTTTAGGTTGGATCTGGAGATACTGTTTTGAACATCTGAAGCTTCCAAAGTCTGGTTTTGTTTTAAAGCTGCGTTGCTGAAGCTTAGGAGCCTAACAATGAAAATATTCAATCAAGCTGAGTACACCTTAGGTGTCTCCAGTGCCTGCTTTCTAGCCCCTGCAAATGTTAGTTAGCTCCCCACTTCCATAGAGGGGAGAGAATACCTTGATCAAATCCATCTGATCCAACACATATTTCCTTAAGTGGCTGTTTTATGAAGTATGACTCAGGCAGAAAAAGTAATTGAGGTAGTCCTCAAATTATGACTGAATTATAGCCATAAGTCATTAAGGTTGTAACTCAAGGCACCCACATGACCAGAAGTAAATTTCTGTCCCTTTTTCATGGTGGTTGTTAAGGGAGTACTGTGGGCATTAAGTGAATGCTGCAGTTGTTAAATGAACACTGGGATTGTTAAGGGAACCCATTCATCTGAATGGGTGTTATTTGCCATAAACTGCAAGTCATGGTCATCCCTGCTGTGCTCATCCCTAAAGCTGACCTACCCAGCAAGCGTTCATAGGATCTGCACAATCATCTGCAACAGTCAAAAGATTTACAGGCCATAAACCCCCTGTTTTGTGACCATCATAACTTTGAATAGTTGTAAAACAATTGGTTGTTCAGCAAGGGCTTCCTATATGAAGTCCTTGATTTACGACGGCATTTGGGACCCGCATCGTAAGTTGAGGCACCTATATGACCAGACCTGATTTTATAACAGTTTTTATACCTGTTAAACAAATCAAAGGCTCTAAGTCCAAGTCAAGCCAGCCAAAACCAAAAAACACCAATAAAAAAACACCAATTGCAGTCAGTTGACTATGGGATGCTGCAACCCGTCATAAATGTTAAGCTGACTGCCAAGTGCCCAAAGTGCAGTCATGTGACCTCAGGGGGCAGAGGCATGACTTTTTGTGACAGTCAGAAGTGCCTTAAGGGCTATAAAGTCCCTTTCCTAACTCCAAATTGAATTCACACCACTGTACTACCATGAAAGGAGCACCTTGACTGAGGGGTACAGCCTAACTTGCCTGTTCCCGTGGCTCCTCCCCTCGGAACTGCTTCAAAACTCTCCCCCTCCAATGACATTTATGTACCATGTTTCCCGGAAAATAAGACCCTGTCTTATATTTTTTTGCCACCAAAAAAAGGCACCAGGTCTTATTTTGGGGGGATGTCATCCATTGACTAACCTCACTTGCGTGGGTCACCCCCGGCCTCCTTTTTGCTGTCAGAGGCCTTCAGGACCGTCTTCTGCGGCCAGCAAGGCTTTCCTGAAGGCCTCTGCAGCGGATAACAGAGCTCTGGATCAAGCTCTGTCCTTGCCAGCCTTGCCAGCTGCAGAAGAAATGGGCCAGCAAAGTAGGTGTCAGGGTGTGCAAGGCCTGGCTACAACTGTCCAAAGGTTAGTAGTAGGCAGCTCCACCCCCCACCCCCCATTGGGCGCATGTGTAAAAATCAAGCTAGGACTTACTTTCAGGGTAGGTGGTATTTTCAGGGAAACAGGGCATTAGTTTGGAACAACGTATTAAAAAGTCTCTCAGTGGTTAACAGCAAGCTATAAAATAATCAACAATACAATCAAATATCCATGGTACAAAGTTAAGATTAAACTACATGGTAACAGGAAATGGCTGTCCCAAGCAAACAACAGCTGTCTTCTTCCTCTGCCTGAAGATTCGCTAGTGTTGCATCAATCTCAGCCATTTTCCCAAACAATGGAGAAGAGCTCATGCCATCAAAACTTCGCTCTCCCAGGTAACTAAGTTAAATGAAAAGACACATTTAATTTAAAATCTAGCAGGGAATGTAAATGCAGCATGGATTTAGAGAGAAATAAGATTTAAATTTAATTTTAAAGATGAATAGTCACAGTCTTTTTATAAATAGTCATGCTTCCTTGCCAGGTTTTTTTTTTTTGGGGGGGGGGGGGAGAATACTTCCACAGATAACTCCTTCAGAATTCTAAATGTGCTTATCATGCTAAAATAGTTGCCTTTAATCTAAAAACAGAATAACTAAATAGAAAAGTTAAAAGCAAATCTAAAAACAAAAATCTTATATATGTGAAAAGCAATAAACAACATAAAACTAAAATAGTTGCCAAACCTTGGTCAATATTAATCAAATTCCTCTATCTACTATTACATTCATTATTAAAATAGATGGAATGAATTTGTGGCAACAGATCGAATACTAAATGAAGGAAATAAGAAATTATGCAGAAATTGGAAAGGAAGTGTTTAATGCACTTCCTTTCTTCTTTAAGAGTCTAATCAACTCTTTTTAGCTAAAGATTGACACTGAAACAATTATTTTTATCTGACTAAAAACAAATTACTATTTGTTTTGCCAAAGCTATGGCCTTTCAGATTAAGTTTTAGCAAGTAAAAACAAGATGCAACATTTAAATGTGCAATGCCCACATTTTCTTTCCTTTGGTTCAAATGTGCCTGACTCTCATAGACCGACTGGATAAAAGCTCTGTAATTTTCATGGCAAGATTTTTCAGAAGGGGCAGTTTTGAGACTACCCCTCTCCTAGGGCTGTGAGAAAGTGACCAACCCAAGATTGCTTAGCTGGTTTTATGCCTAAGGTGCAACTAGAACTCACAGTCTCCTGGCTTCTAGGCTAGCCTGATGTCTGAACCACTACACCAAACAGTCTCTTGCCCACAAGAGACTGTTGCTCGGTTAGGAATTCAAAGGACAAGAGAATGCTTGCTTATATTTCAAACTCAGCCCTCACTGAAGATGAATCATGGTTAAAACATGACAAGGAGAAATTTTATTTATATAAACAGCAAAATGACTCAGGAATTCTCCCAAACTAACTGGAGATAATAAGGAATCTTGCCAGGAGTCCGAACTCAACAGATTTTGCCATAGTTAGATATTTTATCTACGGCTGGAGGACAAAAATCTACCCTTGTATTCCTCATATTGTTGACTCATTGCCACATTATTGGATGAGGAAACAAGACTGAACGGAAACATATCAGGGTTCTTTCTGCTCAAATAAGTAACTTACTCAATATAACAAAGTAAATTACTTGTACTGGACTAGGAATCAAAAAAGAAGTTATTGCAGGTGAAACAGAAAATTGTGGGTTTTGTTTAACTTTTTGGAAAAAAATTATCACTACTTTTTAAATGCTTGTTTTATGGATTCCCTTTTAAATTTAATGCAAACTAAAGGTCATCTGCAAGAGACTGTAACGGATATATAAAATATTGCAAAATATTTGACATGTTTCTTTAACACTGTGACGTGAAGCAGTTCAATAGTATTTATTACTAAAAGATTTTTTTTTGTTAAATCTACATGCTGCAGCCTTTAGAAAGAGCTTTCAAGAACCCTATGAATTCCACCATTATCTTAGCAATTCCTAAAGCAGCCTATATTATCCATGCATTGTAGTTGGAGGTTAGCTAAAGGAGTGTGTAGCTTGCCTAAGACCATTTACTGATTTCATAGCTAAAGTGACATTTGAATCAGGTATTTCCGGATTCATAACTTAATATGTTGGTCACCAGAGTAATGCTCCTATCACCTGAACTCCAGGGTGCATATCTGGAACATTACCCATAATTTAAAATTCATACTGGGGCAATAATAACTTTATTAAGTTAAAGTTTTCAAGCCACTTGTCACTTTTCAGTTTAATAGCTCTTCATCAGCCAAAATTATTCCTCCAAACAAAGGAAGAAGCCCTGCTAATTTTGAGGCATTGTATGCCTCAGGTTACCATCTCTACATCCTGCAAAACAAGTCCTGTTTAAGTACAGAAATGTTAAGTTGTATCAAAATTCCTTCAGAGGTTTGTTAGGAATAAAAAAACAAGTATATGGGGGCTAACAAATCAAAAATATAAAGTTCAGCTGCTTAAACTGTTTTAGTCTTTTGTGAGATACAAATATTTATTGGGAAAGGAAAGGCTAAAAAGGAAAGATTCTCTTTAACAAAACTGAGCTGGATTGGAGTATTTCCTACTGGAATTGTTCAACAATCTATTTTACATAATTTTAGAATAAAGCTGTATCAAAACTTAGCTACTCACTTCAAACCACCTTCCTTTATATTAAAAAAGCAATGTTTCCTACAAACCGTAGCAAGTCCTTTGAGTGGTTTTCTTCAAAGTCTGCATGTATCTTCAGTAGACATTGTAGAAATGGTATAACAGATGTAAGAATTTTGGAATGATATTATATGTGGAATGGTAAAAAAGAAGTTAACTCTCCCACCAAAATTAATGGGATATAAATGCTTCACTTTGAAGCCACTGCTACTGAAGGCTATTCAAAACCATACAAATGTTATATTACACTAAAATTTATTATCAATTCTGGTATATAGCAATTAAAAAGCTCAGGATAAAAAAAACTAACATCACATCCAAAATGAAGTTCATGGCAAGAATAAATTATGAAACATGATTCCACTATTTCAGTCTCTTTTCCCCACAACTTTAAACTGAAAATCATAATCATATTACAACAAATTGGGTATTTTCATAATCTTACCTAATTTTTAAAAGTATCTTGGCATCTCTATTAAAATGATCTATGATGATGGATTTAAGCTGCTTTTTCAGCTGCTTTAAAATAAATCAGCATTATCTAATCCTTTTCCAGCTTTGTTATTATGCTGTATCAATTTGAGAAGCCAACAAATACTTTGCTTCCTATTAACTTATTGGAAACCAATCCCAGTATTTGAGTCTCCTCTTTTTCTTCAAATCATTTCAACTCCATCTTCACTAATAGAATCCTACTGTATCACAACAAGATTGGCAGGTAGTCACAGCAGAACAGCTGTACATAAATCTTTCAGATGAACTATGATTGCAACAGACATTAAAGAATTTTCATGCATAATATCCAATAGAGGCTCTTATGAACAGATAATTTGTTTTGTAATATCTTGTCTGAAACTAAAGGGCACGATGGGTGTTTGCCTGGACACAGCAGGCCCAGCAAGATGCTTTGTATAGTAACACCAGGAAGCTAAGAAGTCAACTGAGTGAGAATGACCCTCCATGTAACACAAACATTTCCCCAAATCGAACAAATCTGAACATGTTTTCAAACAGTGTTTCTATGAATTTCCAACATTTATGCTATTACTTTCATTCATTCCCCTACAAGTATCTGAAAAAGGCAGTTTTAAATGGGAACTCTTCCACATACAGTTATAAGCAAAGAATGCTTTTTCATGTAATTTTTTTTTCAATGTATGTGGGCCTATCAATATTTTATCTTCGTTGAGGTAGTATATAAAAGCGAAGCAATTGAACAAAAAAAAAAAACTATGAAAATTTAATTTTCTAATCATTAATTCAACAAAAAAATTAACAGATATGTCACTTCCTTCCGTAGTAAAAGTAAGTATACCCTCAGGTCTAATAGTTGGTATTGTCCCCATCTGAAGAACGAACCTGAAGTAGACATTTCTTATTAACTCTCTACCAGTCTCTGTCATGGACTGGGAAGAATTCTTTCATACTCTTCCAAGCAGATTTTTTGTGGATGTGATATTTAAAGGCTTTCTTGTGGCACAGCCCATTCCAAATTTCTTCACAGCGTCCAAAAGGGAATTAGATCCAGGCTTTGATTTGACCACTTTACCAATTAAAATGATAAAATTGTCTCCCTCTTCTTCTGGACCTTAGATAGGGGGACTCAATATTCCAGTTCAGGACACACATATTAGACGGATCAGTTTTACTTGAAGCAGGAACTTCTGCAGGTATCCAGGCGCAAAGCGATTAAGGGCTGTGCCAATAGCAGCCAGCATTTTCAATTGTAATTCCAAGTTTACTACCAACCAATGTGCACAGCCTACAAGACCAGGGTTATAAGATCATGGCAGGTTTCATTCTTAATAAATGGGCTGCTATATCTAATGTACTAATGAAGATGGAGCCAATCAAGTGACTGATTTGTGTTGTTGCTGCAATGAGCTGCAATGGGGGGTGGGGTTTTTTTTTATGGATTTTAATACATGGTGAGATTTTTTTGAATGATGAAAGACTAACACAGAGTCACTAATGTGTTAGTTAGAAGGCTATATAAATTTGTTTAATAAATAAAATAGTTCTTCTGAGCAGTCTTCAAAAGCAACCGCATGTAAAGGGTGTATCCTAGAGCGATAAAGACATGGGTAACTGTTGTCATTGTTACACCAGCTCTTGGACAACCCCTGCACCAGCGAGTGTCTGCCTACCTATCCAACAATAATTGCAAGTCTAGGAAAACCTGTTCCTCCAGGTGGGAATCTACCCTGTCTGAAGCCCTCAAAGCCAATAAAGAGCCAAACGAGTTTCTCCACAAAGAGCACTTTCACATCTTGCAGGGTTTCTATTTTGGCTACTTTCTTCCCATGCAATCCCCCTTTCTTCCCATGCAATTCAGATGCTGAGACAAGATCAACACAAGATCTCCAGCAAAGACCAGATAGAGATGAGCATACTGCTGGCACCACAACCCAAACTGAATGACTTCGCCTTCACTTAATATAAATGTTAAACTTGAGGACTGCCAGAGACTAAAACCTGTGGTACTCAATACAGAACAATCGTTAGGTTGAACTCTCTGCCTCCATTACCTGGGACTGCCCACTTAGGAAGGAGGGGAAGTACTATGCAATTATGCTACTCCCTACCTGCAGCCAATTCAGTAGGATACTATGGTTGACAGGACTGAAAGTTACCAAGATATCTAAACAGACCAGAAGGGGCACAATGTCCCCATCCAGATCTCAAAAAAGACTATCAACCAGAATGACCAATGCTGTTTTGGTCCTGTATCAGGTCTGAATTCAGACTATCGGGGATCCAGACAAACTATTTTATGAGGGTGCTCTGCATTTACTACCCCCATCACTTTCTGAAAAATCTTTCCTTGAAATATAAAGGTTGGAGAATGGGTTATAGCTAGTTGCCTAAAGGTACTGGACCCAGGGAAAGGCCTCTTCAAAAAAAAAAAAAGGGGGGGGGGAGGGGTTTGTATATTTTGGCAATTTCAATACAGATTTTTCTTTTAAAGCTATGGTTTTTTGGCTACATATATGAAAAACGCTACACTGTATTTTAATTGCCAGAATTATCTATTCAACAGTGACTGTGACAATTACATAGCCTTGTTCTAACCCTCAAACTGTATTAAATATTTTTTGGAAAAGTGGGAAGAGGAACAACCACAAATACCTTGAAACTGAAGGGCTTCTCTGAGTGAAAATGTCTGGACTTTGTGCAACCCTCCCTCCAACAACCAGATCGTTAATTGTATAGCTATAGTGCAATTAACTGTCTAAAAAGCCCATTAAATAAGGCTACCGTCCAAAACTAAAATCAAATATTAGGTCAACCAATACATTTTAGAAAAGCTTAACAGCACATCAATTCTAAAGGGGGAGGAGGCTGCTGTTCTAGCCTCATAAACTATAGGACCTTCTACCCCACCCCACTATTTCTAAGCATTACTAGCTTCCACATTGTCAGGGCCAATAAAACAGAAATGGGTAACCTGCACACAGCATCCCTTCCCTAAATAGGGCACCATGCACTATGTGTTCCAAAACCCTGAATGTAAAATCAGTCTGACACAATGTAATACCATCCTCCTATCATTTATGTATGCAAGTATTAGCTTGAAGTCCTATTGTCTATGGAGATTCTCAGTCATCCAGGTCATGGTTGTTCCAAAGATGCTTTTCAAAAGGCAACTGGACTTACTTGGTTTCTCTTCCTTGAAAATGTTTCTTTTCTAATCCAAGCAACTTTCTGAGAACTAAAAGTTGCCTTTTGAAAAACATTTTTGGGACTTGAAGTCATATTATTTAATTTCACCCTTTACTAAAAAAATACCCCCTATTTTAACCTGGTTCTTTCCCATTTTAATTTCAAACTGTTTCTCATTCCCAGTTTCTGCACTCCCTGAATTGATAATTACAGATAGTTCTTGGCTTACAAACTATTCATTTAGTGACCATTCAAAGTTACAATGGCACTGAAAAAGTGACTTATGAGCATTTGTCAATCTTATACCACTGCATCCCACAGTCATGTGACCAAAATTGGGATAATTGGTAACTGGTACGTATTTGTGATCACTTTTTGTGACCTTCTGACAAGCAAAGTCAGTGGGAAAGCCAGACTCATTTAACAAGCATATAACTAACTTAACTGCAGTAATGCAAAAAAAATGTCATAAAATGAGGCAAAACTCAACAACAGCCTTGCTTAGCAACACAGATTTTAGGCTCAACTGTAGTTGTAAAATATAACCATAACTCCACCCAATCCTACATTTGGAGCTATCACAAATATTGCAATCAGAGTAACAGCATTGCTGTGTTCCATGCTCCCAATTTCACGATGCCATTCTCTACTTCTAATATAGTACCTGCCCAGAATTCAACAAAAAATCTTTGATTGCAAAATATTCTTTTCTCTGGTCGTTCAAAGGAGGCAATTTCTAAACATTAGCTAGAAAAAATTAATCAGGTGCTTCTAAAAGTTCTCTGAAATAGTCAAGTATGCTATCTTTCCAGAGGAAGAATACGGCATAATCAAGATGGAAATTCTGTTTGGCTGGATTTTAGGTATTAGGGGATTTTCTTTTAAAAGGCCACTGTGATCATCTAAATATCTGTGACATACCAATTTCTTATTTGCTACAGTGCTATTTGTGTTACTTGGTTGCTATCCCCTTTCTTTTGGATTAAAGTACTACTTTAATTTATATTACTACCAATTCTGTTAAATACCAAAGCATTTACTCATTAGACATGTAAGTGTAGTATAAAAATTTTTAATAAATGAAATACTGAGCTATCTCTAGGTGGGAAGCCCTTGGGAGCAAGGAAGCCAATATTGAATAGCCTTAATAAATATTTATACCAATTTAGCAGGATAAAATATTCTAACTTCAGAAAACCCTTATGTGCAGAATGGCCTGCTGTGACTCAGCATGGATGCAACACATATAACAGACAAGAATGTCATTCTCCACATGAATGATGACTGCAATATTTTAAGCATCAATTTGACCCAAAATTTCATGGTACAAATACATGTTTCCACATATAACCAGACCTAAAAGCAAACATCTTGCAACAAGCCATTATAACACTATTTTTGAAATTAAAACATGTTGAAAGTATTTTTAAAAACCCTGTAAAATTACTAGAGTTATGAGATAGTTCATGTTTTTTCATGTATTTTAATTGGAAAACAGTAGTTCCAGAATAGCTTTAAATCATGCAAAGCAAAATACAAACCAAAACTTTAAAAAAGGGCCGTGTAATCTTAATAAATATTTTATCTCTATTATACACCACACACACACATATTCTCATTTTTTATTTTGATTGTATCACTGTTGTTTGCTATAAAGTTGTTTTCAAAAATATAATAGAAAGGTTAAGCATCTTAAAAATATTATCTGTAATTCGATGGTTCAGATGTAACTCAGATATGAGATTTTTAAAAATATGACAGATTTCCACAATTTTTAAGATGCAAGCCACACCTCAAGATTGGCCACAAGCCTCAAACACTTTGATTTTTCAGAACAGTAAAGACAACTTCACACATAGCACCCCCCCTTGTTGTATTGCAGTCATGTCTACTAATGGAGTAAAGTCAACAAACATACACTGCACATATAGTTGTTGGTTTTAAGTGTATGACAGCCATCTAGCATTTTGAAACCAGTATTTCTGTAGACAGATGTCTTACTCAGTCTAGTCAACCTCGACTCTTAACCCAAACCATTCTCGTTGTCCTCAAGCATTCACCTACTAAAAATGTCTCAAGATGGCACAGCAAGCCGGATTGCTCACACCCAGCCATGTCAAGCTAATTCAATAGGTTCCCAATGCTCTTTCAGCCACACTTCAAAGAATTACAGCAATCACACATTTTACAATTCTCCCTATTTTAACTGTTTACAGGTAGTCCTCCACTCACGACCATAATTGACCCCAAAATTCATGTTGCTAAGTGAGAAATGTGTTAAGCGAGTTTTGCCCCATTTCACGACATTTCTTGCCACGGTTGTGGTTAAGTGAATCATTGCAGTTGTTAAGTGAATAACTCCGCTGTTATGGAAATCTGGCTTCCCCCACCGACTCTGCTTGTCAGACAGAAGGTCACAAAAGGAGATCCCGCACACGACCCCAGGACCCTGCAGACCCTCATAAATACGAACCAATGACCAAGCCTCTGAATTTGGATCGCATGACCACGGAAATGCTGCGACGGCTGTTAAGCATGAAAAACACATTTGTTAAGTTCCCCCTTTTTCAGTGCTGCTATAACTTCAAACAGCCACTAAATGAACCATTGTAAGTTGAGGACTACCTATACTTAAGAGACAGAGCTACCTCTTTTCCTGGGAAAAGGGATGAGTAACGCTTTGAACACCACGGGAAAAGAATGACAGACAAAAGGAACCAACCAGTTGCAAATGCACAGCATTGCCCTGATGATAACTTTATAATTCCTAGTTCCCCTCCTTCTGCCCACTCCTAAAGACACACAGCTCACACTGTCTCCTGCTCTGGCTTTTCATCACAACCCCGCACAACCACAACCCCGCACCAGCCTCTTCTTGGGACCGACAGTCTCGACTACTGTGTATGCGCTCCAAAGACCAGGCAGCCATTTATTTATATGAGCCCCCCCACCAACCTCCCACAGCCACAAGTTGGTTCATGCCCCTCCGCCCTTATTTCCCAGACACACAACAACCCCGAGAGGTAGGCCTTTGAGCGGGAAAGGCTTGAACTTTCTCCATCCTGGCTTGTATGACTGACTCAATGTCGGTCTTCAAACCGGAGTTGACCCGCCTTAGAAGGGGTGGGTGGGTGGGGGAGGTGTCGGCTCCCATTCTCACGTGCACTCCCTCCCTCGATCCCCTAAACGCGGGTTTCGTCCCCTTATCATTCCCTCTCCTCTTCCCCCTCCACGCTCTTACGAGTATAAAACCGCCCATTATCCCCCACCCAACGTAAGGAGCGGCTGGCCGGGAAGGATAGGCGTTGTAGTCCACCCCAAGAGCCACGGGAGCGGATGAGAGGCTTCGTGGGCGCCCCTTCCCCTTCTCACGACCCACCTCTTCGCCCCCCCAACCGCCTCAGCCCACACCCAGAGAAAGCGAGGGGGGCGCCGCCGGTCAGCTTTTCCCAAGCCCCCCCGGCTGAAAAAAGGGCGGGAAGGGGGGGGGGGGCTTGCCCTCCAGAGAACCGTACCGACGACTCCCAGAGCCGAGCACGGCCGCAGTGGCTCCCTTACCTACCTCAACCCACCTGGCCGAAAAAGAAGACGGGAGGGCGCCGAGAACCGAGCAGGCCAGTCCAGGCCTCCTACTGCCAAAGCGAAGCGAGAGGAGGAAGGGGAGGAGGGGTGGGGGAAGGGAGAGAGAAAGAGAGAGAAGGGGGCGCGACCGGGAAAGCTGCCCGTCAACGCTCCGTCCCCGCCCCTCGTCGTCGAAAGAGCCAATCGAAACACCGCCCGCGGCTACAACTTTTAAGGCGCCGGGACCGCCCTCTTTTTTTCCTTTCCCTCGTCACTTACTACGCGAGTTGGTACCGCCCCAAGACTCGCTGTTTGTGATCTTTAGGCGCGCCTTCCCTTCCTTCATCCCTCCCTCCCTCCTCCCCCCCGCCGGTGGCTGCTAATGGAACGCGCCACCAGAGGGGCTGAGCGGGACAAAAGAGCCGAAAGGGACGCCCGTCTCCTTCTGCAAACCCCGCCCGGCCCCGCCAAAAAAAGGCTCTGTGGGGAGGCTGGGCTAGATCCACTGCCCGGTAGATCTAATTCAGCAGTACCATGGTCTTTTTTCCTTGCCTTCCGAAAGGTTTCTGACAGTTTGCACCAGGGTCAGGGTAACTAACGCGGATGGCGTCTTTATTAGTAATACCAACCATGCACTGATTTATTTTATTATACTCTAATGCAATCATTCCGTGCATGCCACTTTTTCCCGTCCCACGGTCCCACCCACCTCCCCACCCCCGACACCGATACAGTGGGTCGCAAAAATAAGATTTAAGCACAAACCCAGAGATACAATGGGCTACGACGGCAAGGAACGCAACAACAAACCGACGTGCCTCCCGTCCCTGTCTTAATGTTCCCTTTTATTCGTATCTATTTCATGTGTTAATAATCATGTTTATACTTATATTTATTAACAAATGCATGCTTGACTAAATTAAAAAAAACCATTTCATCTCATGCGATAGCACTAAGCAAGCCTTAATGTGGTTTGGGTTTTTCAGCCGTTTATGCACCAATTGTCATCTATTCCATAAGCCACGAATAAACAAGCCGTGGTTTAACGTGGATTAACCGAGATAATGAAACTTGGGGAGGGAGGTTTCCTCAGCCTAACTGCTACTGCTTGCTTTCTGTAGATGCACAGAACTGCAGTGTTAAATGGTCAAGATTAGTTCAAACATTTAAATCTGGATAAAAAGTCTTGTCATGATTAAGGAAACCAATGCATACATTTAATTGTAAAGTATGTAAACTTTGGTGTTTCCTTATATGAGAAAAGGAAATGCTTTTTTACTAGTTTGCTAGAATAATCTTAGTAAAGTAGACTATCTTTTAATATACCTCAATTACTCATACGCAAAATACAGTGGCAATAAGCATAAAGAAGAGATGGAGGCTGATTAATATAAAAAGTATATTGAAATGGTTTGGGGAGGATTGAATTACAAACGATTAAATAAAGGAAGAGGCTAGAAGGGGAAAAAGAAGAAAAAGAAAAAGTCGTAGTTGGATAGAACCGATCATGTCTTCAAAAAGAAAATCAAAAACTTGAACAAAATGAACTTGGTTTATATGTATCTGGAAGATAGAAAGATATGGAAATGTCTCTTCATAAGGAAAGATATAGAAATGTCGCTTCATAAGGAAAAAAAGGAAAAACATTTATTCTGGTATTGGACCAGATTATTAAATATCATGTTAGTGAGCACTTGCTTAGGCTTCCAACAATTAACAAGAATATGGGCTTAGAGCCAACAAATCATTTACTATTTTGACAGTTAATACAGGTAGTCCTCAGCTTATCTCAATTGAGCCCAAAATTTATGTTGCTAAGGAAGTGGATTTTGCCCCATTTTACCACCTTTCTTGCCACAGTTGTTAAATGAATCCCTGCAGTTGTTAAATTAGGAATACAGTTGTTAAGTGAATCTGGCTTCCCCATTGATTTTGCTTGTCAGAAGGTCACAAAACGGGATCACACACACGGCAACCATCATAAATACGAGCCAGCTCTGAATTTTGGTCATGTGACCATGGAGATGCTGCAATTGTCATACGTGCGAAAAACTGTCACTAACTTTAGAGCCACTGTAACTGTGATCAGTCACTAAGTCGCTTCTTATAAGCCGAGGACTACCTGTAGCTTAATAGATTGGTGGAATGCTATAGACGCAGTATATTTTGACCGCAGCAAAGCATTTGCCAAAACCTCTCTTAAGGACACCCTGATTATTAAAATGGTAGATTATTGGCTAGATAACACAGCTGTTAAATAGAGTCATTGCTGGGGTGAATGAGAATGCTATTATGCGTAGAGCTCTACTCCTGGCCGGTGCAATTTTGTTATGGAGCTGGATATAGGGGGGCAGGAGATTATCACAAAATTGGCAGAGAGGGCATAAGTGGGAGTAGTGACTGGCACATAGGAAGACAGAAGGTCCCACATCTGAGGAAGGGGGAAAAGAACAATGAAAGGCACAAATACAGAATGGGAGAGATTTGCCTTGGCCCTAATACCTGTGAAAAGAAGCCTGAAGTCTGATGCCATTGCTAAAAAGGCAAATACAATTTTGAGATACATTCACAAAAGCACTGAATCCAGATCAGGGGAAATAAACATCTCAGGACCGACCCAGATTCTGGGCACTGCAGTCTACAACAGACTTCTCAATACATTGGAAAAAGCAGAGGAGGCTATCTAGCCAAGTCCAATGAAAAATAGTTTTTTTAAAAAATTGCAGAAGACAACTGAAGAGAGAAATGTAGTGGTCTCTAAGTTGTTAGACTATCTAAAAGACTTTTGTTAAGGAAGATCTGGACTTTGTGTCCATTTTGGCAAAACTAATAGAACAAAACTACAGAAAAGCAGGTTCAAGCTGATATGAGAATTAATAAAGTTGTGTGTTTTTATTTAATAGATGTATAATAGCTTGTTCCCTATCCCTGGCTCTACTGAAAGAATGTAAAAACATGAGGTCCTTCTTGGGAACCTAATCCAGGCATCTCCAAACTTGGCACCTTTTAAGACTTCAATTCCCAGGATTCCCTAGCCAGCATGGCTGGCTGAGGAATTCTGGGAGTTGAAAACCCTAAGTCTCAAAGTTGCCAAGTCTATAGACTCCTGATCTAACCTGTTAAAGATAAATAGGAATTTTACGCGTGAGTAGTCATCCACAGGGTAAGTTGCATTATCTGGGGGCCGTACTGAATTAAAAGTTGGACTTCTGGGAAAGTTCAGACAGTCAAATTAGATTCCGTATGTTTTTACTGCAGAACACACCATCAAATCACATTTAACGAAATCATGACAAATGGGTATCTCCAAAGGATAATGCTACACCTGTACTGCACAGCATTACGCATATACTTTTGGAGCAGCTGGTAACCTGATCAAATCCGGCTTCATCATGTGGAATGGAATTAATCAAACCTAGAGTTGTGCATACGAAGACTTTCCCCTGGAGACCTGTATTTAATGTGTTGGCTTAGAGTGTGGCACCGTGCCCAATGTCAAGAACAGAACTGAGAGAACCAGCCAAACTTCATCTGCCACTCGTTGCCCTATGCATGGTGGAACGTGTTAATAGAGATTAAGAGTGTGCAAATGTTTGATTTAGGCAAAGCGCTCATTGGTCCATCAGAAGGCAGGCATAATCAACTATGAAGGGAATAGGTATTTTTAATCAGCTACTATACAGTTTTGCACGTTTACTTGGATGCAAGGCCCGTTGATTGCCATGGGCTAAAATGGGGAGTCTTAGGGAAGCATTTATGTGGGTCCAAACCTCCGCCAAATTCATAAAAATATAACTTGGTGTCAGGCACAAAAAGTAAGCCTTACCCATCTCAGAAAAAAAAAATGTTTTCATGAGAAAAAGGTAGATATCGTTACAGTGCCGTAGCCTTTTTTAAAAAACAAAAGTCATCTCCACCATTCTCGTGGAGATTACTCATGAGAGGTAAATTAAATCCAGAGTGTACAAAACAATAGCAAAAAATATACAGTGGATGTAAGAAATCCACACACCCTTGTTAAAAGGCCAGCATTTTTGAGGTGCAAAAAAAGTCAGACCAAGATAAATCATTCAGAATTTTTCTACCTTTAATATAAAATATATGTTGTACAATTCAATTGAAACTTAAAACTGAAACCTTTTAGGGGGAAATAATAAAAACTATAAAATAAGGTGGTTGTATGTATACACCCTTAAACGTATACTTCATTGAAATATCTTTTGATTTTATGACAGCATTCTGTCTCTCAGGGTAGCCTGTTAGCATGGACATCTTGCAAAAGTGCTCCAAGTCTGTCAGATTGTGAGAGCATCTCCTGTGCACAGCCCTCTTTTCAGGTCACCCCACAGATTTTCAATTGGATTCAGGTCCAGGCTCTGGCTGGGCCATTCCATAACTTTTGATCTTCTTCTGGTGAAGCCATTTTTTTGCTGCTGTTGTTGATTTGGAACTATGCCCTGGGTTATTGTTATGTTGAAAGTTAAAATTCCTCTTCATCTGCAGCATTTTAGCAGAGGCCTGGAAGTTTTGTGCCAAATTTGACTGAGATTTGGAACTGTTCATAAGTCTCTCCACCTTGACTAAAGCACCAGTTCCAGCTGAAGAAAAGCAGTCACAAAGCATAATCATGAAGCATTTCCATGCTTCACCGTGAGTACGGTGTATTTTTGGTGATACGCAGTGTTGTTTTTGCACCAAACATACATTTTGGAATTATGGCCAAAATGTTCAACTGTGGTCTCATCAGACCCTAACACCTTTTGCCACATGCTTTTGTCAGACCCAATGTAGGTTTTTGCAAAATGTAGATGGGCTTGGATGTTTTTCTTGGTAAGTCTTGTTACCGCTACCTCATAGCCCAGACATACAGACAATACAGGAGATTGTTGTCACAACCAATACTTCCCAGACTTTCCTGCGGCTCCTTTAATGTTGCTCTAGGCCTCTTGGCAGTTTCTTGAGCCAGTTTTCTTGCTTCTTCATCAAGTTTGGAGGGATATTCTGTTCCAAGAACTGTTGCGCCATATTTTCTTCACTTGTTGATGACTGTCTTCAACGTATTCCATGGTAAAGTATATCCAATACCTTGGAAATTTTTAGTATCCTCCTTCTGACTGATACCTTCCAATAAATGACATCCCTTTGACGCTTTGTAAACTGTTTGCAGACTATGGCTTCTGAGACAACTGAGTAAATATCAGAAAACTCCCACTTCCACAGCTGAACTTTGTATGGGCTTGATCACTTTAATCAATGGCAGGTGTGTCCTAATATTTAACATCGATTTGAATGTGATTGGTTAATTCTGAACACAGCCACAGCCTTACTAAAACGAGGGTTGGTATACTTATGCAATTATATTGTACATTTTATTGTTATTTTTTCCCCCATAAAAGATTTCAGTTTCTTTTTCCATTAAATTGTACACCTTATATTAAAGGTAGGGGAAAAAAATCCTGAAGTGATTTATCTTGGTCTGATTTTTTTTTCCGCACATCTCAAAAACCTAGCATTTTAATGGGCGTGTTTTGCTCCACAAAATATGGGAGAAAATGTTTTTAAATCGTCTACGTGCTATCGTTGAATGCTTCAGAAAAACCAGTGTAGAGCTAAAGGTATTCTGTTTAATCTCATAAGAGGTTTGGTCTTGATGCATCAAAATGAGCTGCAGCATCCAAAATGCATCATATATCTTTTATACGACTATTTTCTAAAAAGAAAAAAAAATGGGGAAACCAATAAACAATTGGGATTCATATTTAACAAAGGACCGGCAACTTTATGTATATATAGATAACGTAAATTGGCTCACATAAGGGCTTTGGCTCAGGTACTACAGGAATCTATTTTGAAATAAATTAAACAAGGTAAATAAATGCTATTTCCTGAAACTCCTTAAAATGTTTTGAGAGTTCATAACCATTAGGTGCTTCTTGCTCAAAACAAGAATTACCTGGGAAGGCCTTGTTCCGTTAACATTTGTGATATATAATAGTAAGAGTTTTCTCCTTGCTTTTCGTCCATCATTGCCCTATATGTGACGAGGAAGACTATTCTTTTTACTGGCAAAGCTTTGATTAAGACTTAATAACTCCACCTAGCTTGCATTCCATGTTCACTGGAACCAATATGGTAGAAACGGCTGCTCTCACGCGAGGAGTAACCTGACAGACTACACTGCAGAGCACTTTTTGCTGCATCATTTCTGCCAGAAAGTGGTGAGAATGGCACCATACTGTCTGCAAAACATCTCTGCAGTTTGGAAAACAGGACTGTTGTGTTGGGACTGTTTGCTTATCCAACTGTGGGCAACAGATCCACCCATTCAGTAGAATCCATATGCAAAATGCATTGCCTTCCCCCCCCAGCCAACACACGCAGCTGATGTAAACTGTATTTGTAAAAAAATCTTCACACATGAGCTAAGGTTTTAATAAGGGGCATAAGGGGGGGGGGGGAATACACATTCTAGTACAAGAGTTGTGGGTCTTAATGTACATGGCCACTAACAGGATTCTCCTCCTAGGTAGCGACCCAGTTGAACATCTTTTAAAAAGCTGGAGTACCGAAAACGACAGAATGTAAGGCAACGCATTGTGAGAACTTAGCCTCAAAGTGCTAAAAACAGGGCTTGTAAATTACAGTAATGTCATTTCATTTTAAAAAGGTCCAGTTGCCTCCCCATCTCAAAATGTTGGCACTCCACAGATCAATTCTACAGATGCCCCTAACAGCCACCTGCAAAACAACCAAGAGATGGCCAGAAACTATTAGTTTTAATTCACCATTTTGAGAGAGAAAGAGGGAGAGAGAGAGAGAGAGAGAGAGAGGGAGGGAGAAAGAGGGAGAGGAAGAAAAGATTCTACACTTGGGAAGGGGGAGAATTCCAGAACACGGTGAATGCGGTCAATGTCCCACCCTGATTTTTGTGGTGCGGCACTCCGCCACAACTTGCAAGCAGGCAAGGCACCTGTTTGCTGGATTCTCCTCTTTCTCCCATCCAGAACCAATGAGCTCCCCCCCCACCCAGCCCCGCGCCCCAGACTACCAACCATCTCGTTCCCGGAATGCCCCCAAAGGGAAAGCGATGCTGTGCATTGAACAAACAAACCATGTCCATCCAAGACACGCCGGACAAGTTGCAGAGAAGAGAAAATTAGGACGAGCGTCGAATAATTATTTCTTTTTTTTTAAAAAAAAAAGGGGGGGTATGGATGGAGGGGCTGGGAAAAGACAGACCCTTTTTCAACGTCTGAACCTGGCCGGTTTCTGTGACCCGGGAGATCTTAAACCACTTGTAGCAGCAACTTCTCAAAGGAGAGCGATCCCTCCTCTTCCTCCTCCTCCTCCTCCTCCTGGGACCCCGCAAATAGGCTTGTCCCGGGACCCTCACCCCGCAATTTGAAACAGGTGCCCCGCTGGAAAGAGGACTTGGGAACGGGAGGGGGGGGGTTCCACCCTCCCTTGCGGCAGAAAGCCGTCGCCACGCCCACGCCCCCCCCCTCCTCTTCGACCCGCCCCGGGGATTTCCGCGAAACGCCGCCGGCTGCGGAGAAAGTCCGGGCGAGGCGGGAGGGGACGCGGCGATCGGGGAGGAGGAGGAGGGGGGCTCCCACCCACCCCCCGTAACCGCTCCCCCAACCCATGCCTTCCCCCCCCCCCTCCCGTCCCCCAATGGGGCGCCCCGCGAGCCGCTTGGCTGGCTTTGCACGCCTCCGCCCAGCCCAAGACAACGCGGTCGGGAGGCGAAAGGATCGAGGATCCGTGGAAAGGAAACGGGGTGGGGGGGAGGGGAGGGCGGGATTGGAAGGAAGGGGAGCGGGGGGGGATTCCCCACCAGGCAAAAGAGCCTCCATTTAATTTAAAACGTTAACAATTAAAAATATGGCCCCCTAGGCAGACTTGGGGCTACTACGTGCTGCGCCCGTCTCTTTTGTTCAAAAGGAGGAAACGGCGAGCCGATGATGATGATGATGATGATGATCGGGCCCGGAGATTTTTCCACACCACCTTTTACCTCCCGCTGCAACGTGGGTGGATTTTTTGGTTTGTTTGTTTGTTTGTCCTTTTTTTTCCCGTGGCGACCCCGGCTTGCCACTGGAGCGACGCCGACCCGGAATCGGCAAGCGGCTCGGGGATGGATGGGTGGGTGGGTGAGTGGGTGGGTGGGTGGGTAAGCGGGGTTGCCTTCAGCAGTGCCGCGCGCCTCTTTCTCACGACCGACAGCTCCGCCGCACACACAAGAATAAGGTTACACGGCTTACTTGCGATTGCCTTGCCCCGGCGCCGTCCGTGCCTTCTTCCTTGCCGCACGTTTTGGGGTGTTTTTTTTTTTTTTTTTTTAAATGCAAAGCTCCGCTCGGAATGTCACAACACAAACGCGTCCATTGTGTCCTTCCCGAGCGCTCCCGGAGCCTCGCTTGAACTCGATCCCTTCTTTTCTCCCACTTCCCTCGTGTGCTCAGCCAACGTGATGGACAGTTGCTATGGTTTCGCGGCTCTGACGTCAAGGACATTAGAGAGAGAGCGAGGAGAGAGAGAGAGGCGGGGTTGGGGGCAGAGGACGCGCGTTTCTCACTGCTGGGATAACTTGAGCTTGTAAAAAAAAATAAAAAAAAGAGCGAGGATTTCTTTCTTTCTCCAGCTGAGCCCGGCAGGGCGTAGTCCAAAGTCTCCCAGCTTTGTTGTAATTCGCTTTTCAGATTTCTGGAGCTCCAGAATCTCCAGAAATCTGAAAAGCTGTTCCCTGGTTCGGTCACTAAGAAAAAGGAGAAAGAGGGGGGGGAAGAATAAGAGGAAGAGGAGGAGGAGGAGGAGGAAAAGAAGAAGAGGAAGAAGAAGAGGAAGAAGAAAAGAAGAGGAAAAGGAGATGGAAGAGGAAGAAAAGAAGAAGAGGAGGAGGAGGAAGAAAAGAAGGGAAGAAGAAGAGGAAGAATAAAAGAAGAGGAAGAAAAGAAGAGGAGGAGGAAGAGGAGAAGGAGGAAGAAAAGGGAAGAAGAAGAGGAAGAAGAAAAGAAGAGGAAGAGGAGACGGAAGAGAAGAAGAAGAAGAAGAAGAACTTTGCAAAGGTGTAAAAGCATCTGGGATGCATGCAGAAATATACTGCAAATATTTTATTAATTACTCTGCATATCCTGCAGATAAGCAAGTAGGCACAAGTCAAATGACAATTCTGTACCCTCTTTGCTTAGTAGGAAATTCAAGGTGGTGGTATCTAAACCGGCTTTTCCCAACACCTCCATCACCACTAGCTAGCTGTGTTGGATAAACTAAATAAATGGGGCAAAGTGAAGAAACTGGTTTAGAAAGCTGGTCATCCAGATAGGTTCAGAAAGCTCCCTTGAGCCAGATGGGAAGATGTAGGGCCTTCGTATACCAGAGGCAAAAGTATCTTTGGAGAGAAGCAAAACAGAGTTGTTTAAATGTGGATAAAGGTGCCTTGCGGAGGAAAAAAAAAGAGCACTAGGTTGATCCAGATGCCCTCAAAACAGATTCATGATTTATTTCTTTTTCAAAAGTATTTGCCTTCTGGAGCCATAAACCTTGCCTTGGTTTGTTAAGTGTGATCAGGCTGGGTATCTGAAGTAGTTTATCAAGAAACAGCTGGCGGGTTCATGGTGTTCTGAGCTTGGTTGTTGCCAGCCATTGGAAACACCCAGATTAGCTAGAAACAGTGCTAAACAAATAGCCAGGAACAAAACAATACTGTAATCAAGGAATCCTCAAAGAAGAAGCAGCTGGCAGGACAAACCACCACATATAAACCGCAAAGCAAATTTCACCCCGCCCCTACGCTTGATGAAGTTACTTGGCCTGGTAGATAAAAGATCTGCAGGAAGATAATCCACTTCAGAGAATGCCAAGAATCACATAGTTCAATCCTGAGCGATGTGTATCCTTCACTACACTTGCTCAACTTACAGTCACTTAGAGACCTTTTGAAGTTACAACAGATTCTCGGTTTTAAAGTTTGAACATCACTTCTCCTGTAGTCCCATGGTCACAATCTGTATACCTGGCAACTGGCCCACATGTACAGCCTTTTGCCAGGCTCCATAGTCATTTGACTGCCATTTACGAAGGTTTGGCCAGATTTAACAGATAACAGATAATCAGAGTTAGAAGGGACCTTGTAGTTCTTCTAGTCCAACCCTTGCCCAAGCAGGAGACCCTACACCATTCCTGACATATGGGAGTCCAATCTCTTCTTGAAAGCCTCAAGTGATGGCGCTCCCACAACTTCCGAGGGCAAGCTGTTCCATGGGTTGATTGTTCTCATTGTCCTCATTTTCTGGATGCATTTACATCACGTGCGATTGAATGATCTAGATTTGATGCAGGCGTAGCTTTAGCCTCTGGTGTGAGCCAAACTGGTTGGGCGAGCTTATGATGGAGGGTCTTTTCCAAAGTTGGAAAATGAGTTAATCCAGAATCTACCTTTGCATGAACGCAGTCCAGCTCTCCATCCAATAGACTGGAATTGGGATGATGATGATGATGCAAGAATGGAAGAGACACAACACATAATGGAGAAAATAGCGAGAGGAAGGCGTATTATGTAAATTTCCTTTTCTCTTTGGAGATTCTCAATCATCCAGGTTGTGACTGTTCCAAAATGCAACTGGACTTTCTGGGTTTCTTTTTCAGAATAATAGTTGGGAGGGACCTTGGAGGTCTTCTAGTCCAACCTCCTGTTCAAGCGGGAAACTCTATATCAGGCTTGTCCAACCTGCGGCCCAAGGGCCGCATGCGGCCCAGGTCACCTTGTAATGCGGCCCAGTGCCCACCCCAACCTTTGTGCCCAGCCAGTGAGGAGGAGGAGGAGAAGCAGGCGCGAGGCAGGGCGAGGCGAGCGCCAGGCCAAGCAGCAACAGAAAAAGCAGGCGCCGTCAGAGCGCCACCTCCTGCTGTTGCCACCACCGCCATCGCCGCCGCTTCTGCCCCGCCGCTTCTGCCCCCGCTGCCACTTCTGCCCCTGCCGTCGCTGCCGCTTCTGCCCCCGCCGCCTCCGCTTCTGCCCCCGCCACCACTGCTGCTTCTGCCCCCGCCGCCACTGCCCCCGCCGCTGCTGCTGCTTCTGCCTTCCAGTCCTGCCTCATCCAGCCGGGCCATTTGCAGGAGGAGAGGTAGGTGCGAGGCGGGCGAGCTTTCCCCCCACCCCCCGCAAAATTTGGCCGGAAAATAAACCATGATTAAAAAACCGTGATAAAAAAACTGTGATAAAAAATAAATAATTTTTAATAAATAATTAATAATAAAAACATCTCACTAACTTCATTTCCAAATAAATTTAATATGTTAACTATGTTTTCTATGGTTTTTTTGGATGATCAGGTATTGTTACTGTTATTTTATTTTATGTGCGGCCCAAACCAAATTTTCATCTTCTAATGTGGCCCAGGGAAGGTGAAAGGTTGGACACCCCTGCTCTATATCATTTCAAACAAATGGCTGTCCAGTCTCTTCTTAAAAACTTCCAGTGTTGGAGCATTTACAACTTTTGGAGGAAAATTGTTCCACTGATTAATTATTGTAACTGTCAGGAAATTCCTCCTTAGTTCTAGGTTGGTTCTCTCCTTGATTAGTTTCCATCCATTGCTTCTTGTCCTGCCTTCAGGGTGTGTTGGAGAATAGATTGACTCCCTCTTCTTTGTGTCAGCCCTTCAGATATTGGAACACTGCTAGTCCTTTTCATTAAACATTCCCGCAACCATTCTTCGTGTATTTTAGCCTCTGGTCCCCTAATCAACTTGGCTGCTTTTCTCTGCATTCTTTCAAGAGTCTCTGCATCTTTTTTATATCATAGCACTCAAAACTGGATTTGCTACCTTGAGTTATTTATAAAGTAGTAAAAGTGACATAAAAATCAAATAAATAAACGCAAGGGGAAATAAGTCTGGGATAAAGAGACTAAATAGTAATTTGGGTTATACTTAAAAAAAATTAAATGATATAAATAAATACTGTATCATTTATATAACCTCCTCCTGTCAGGCTCCAAAACCCAAGAAAGACATGTAGTAATTCTTCTAAGCAGATTTCTTTATTGTTCAACACCTACAGACAGATTCTTGCCAAACTGAAGCAAACTACCACCTCCATAAAGCATATACTCTGGGAACCATTAGGGAGAGGCTGTCTTCACCCTCTTTCATACAAACTATCAGAACTGAGTTGTCTCTTGCTCCTCTGGAATGCACCTCCTCCCTCCTGGGAATCCAGGCTACGTTCCATCACAGCTGCAAGGGACTTTTGTGCAAGGGACTGTGAGTGGCTTACAAGATTTCAAAACAAACAACCTCTCCCTGCCCAAACATAATACCACTTCCACCCTGATAGCAATAGTACTTAGACTTATATACCACTTTACAGCCCTCTCTAAGCAGTTTACAGAGTCAGCCTATTGCTTCCAATAATCTGGGTCCTCATTTAACCAACCCTCGGAAGAATGGAAGGCTGAATCAACCTTGAGCTGGTGGGAATCAAATAGCCGAATTGCAGCAGTCAGCAGAAGTAGCCTGCAGTACCACATTCTAACCACTGCACCGCCACAGCTCAAAGATAAACTACCGGTAGCCCTCATCTTACCACTATTCGTTCATGTATTTATTTATTTTATTTTGTCAAATGATTATAAGATAAAAGGTATAAGTATAAACATAGTTATGAATACATGAAATGGATACATATAAGAAAAATAAAACGAAACAATAGGACAGGGATGGTAGGCACGTTGGTGCGCTTATGCACACCCCCTACAGATCTCTTAGGAAAGGGGTGAGGTCAATAGTAGACAGTCTAAGGTTAAAGTTTTTGGGGTTTGGGAAAGAAACCACAGAGTCTGGTAGAGTATTCCAGACATTGACCACTCTGTTGCTGAAGTCGTATTTCCTGCAATCAAGTTTAGTGCGGTTTACCTTGAGTTTGTATCTATTGTGTGTGCTCTTGTATTGTTGTGGTTGAAACTGAAGTATTTGAAGTCACAAGGGCATTGCAAAAGAGCGACTTATGACTGTTCTTCATAGCTATGATCCTTGCAGCATCCTCATGATTGGGTGATCTGAATTTGGATCTTTAGCAACTGGCACATATTTATTACAATATGAACAACTAGCTCATATTTATTACAACTGCAGAGTCCTGGGGGACATGTGGTCACCTTTCTTGCCCCAGGTGTTAAGTGAATCACTACAGTTGTTCAGTTAGTAATGCAGTTGTAATGCAGATGCCAGATTCACTTGACAATTGTATTACTAACTTAACTGTAGTAATTCATTTAACATCTGGGGCAAGAAAGGATGTAAAACAGGGGAAAACTCACTGACTTTTTTTAATGGAAATTTTGGGATCGGTTGTTTAGTTTACTTTATCATCATTGCACCTCTTACAACGAAATCAAACACCATCTTCAGTGCACACCATGACCATGAAAATAAACACAAACACATCCTTCACACACCACACATTGAACCGAAAACCCGCAACACCGCATTGCGCTATACAGTAGAATTCAACAGAGCTACTGTCCTGGGATAGAAGCTGTTTTTCATCCTATTTGTCCTGGTTTTTATTATTCTGTACCATCTGCCAGATGGTAATAGTTTAAAAAAAGGGTTCCCAGGATGAGATGGATCTTTGAGAATGTTTTGAACTTTCTTAAGGCAGCGGGAGCTATAAAGCTCTTCCAAAGAGGGGAGAGGGCAACCAATGATCATCTGGGAAATGGTGTTAACCCTCTGACGTATTTTCCTATCTGCCACTGAGCAATTGGCAAACCACACAGGGGTGCAATAAGTTAAGATACTCTCTATGATGCAGCGGTAGAAGGTCACCAGCAGTTTTTCATTCAGTTGTTGTTTTCTGAGAAGTCTCAGGTGGTATAATCCCTGCTGGGTCCTTTTGACCAGGGCTGCAATGTGAGCACTCCAGGTCAGGTCCTCTTTTATGGTAACACCCAGAAACTTAAAACTGGCCACTTGATCCACTCGGTCTCCATTGATAAGCAAGGGCTGGATGTCTGATCTGTTCCTTCTATAGTCCACTATAAGCTCCTTGGTCTTATTGGTGTTGAGGAGCAAGTTATTGTCTCCACACTATGAAAGCAACCGGTCCACCTCATCTCGATAGGCAGACTTATCCCACCGAGAGATGAGTCCCACCACTGTTGTATCATCTGCAAATGTAGCAATAGTATCACTAGCGTGAGTGGGAATGGAGTCATGCACATAAAGAGTATAGAGTAAGGGACTCAACACACAACCCTATAGTGTACTAGTGTTAAGAATAAGGTCTGAAGAGGTATGATTACCTAATCTGACCCTCTGTGAACGGCCAGATGGGAAATCCATAATCCAAAGGCAGATTGAATAATATACTACTACTACTACTACTACTACTACTACTACTTATTATTATTATTATTATTATTATTGTTGTTGTTGTTGTTATTATTATTATTATTATTATTATTATTATTATTATTATTGTGGCGGTAGGTTAAGGACTATCTACATTAACTATGTAGTTAACTATTTGTTCTGATCCAAACTTTGTTCCAAGGAAACAAACACGAAACAGAGATAACAGGAAAACCTTTTAATGATTCTTTACGATTCTTTAAAAGTCTGTTTCAAACTAATTGTCTCTGATAAGAACGAGCCTTGCCAAGGTTGTGCAAGGCTGCAAAGAACACAAGATAAAGTTACTAAGAAATATTTCAAACACAAAGAATCTTCAAACACCAAACAAGATTCTCCAAACGTCCACAAGATTTGAGTGCAAAAACTTCTTTGCTTCCTGCAAAGAACTCCGGTTCTCAGCTGGGTTTTATCTCTTAAGGGAAGGGCCATTACCTTGCAGCCTTACTCCTGAGTCACCCATGCTACTGCAGTTGCTCTTTCCTTTGAGCAGCCCTGCGCGCACGCGCACTGGGCACAGGCTCCTCGGGGACCTCTTCATCACTGCTGCCAGCCTCCACAATCTGCAAAGGCAGCATTCCATCCCCTGATGGTCCTGCCCCCATCCCTGCATCACACACAGGCCCCTCATTTGAATCCTCGTTCTCTGAGACTTCAGCAATCTGCAACTGCTGTCGGTGAACCACAACTCTATTAAGGAACGAGGGGGCTCGGTGGCTCAGACACTGCGCTTGTAGATCAGATGATTGGCAGTTCGAATCCCTAGTGAGCTCCCATTACTTGTCGCAGCTTCTGCCAACCTAGCAGTTCAAAAGCATGTAAAAAAATGCAAGTAGAAAAATAGGGACCACTTTGGTGGGTAGGTGACAGAGTTCCGTGTACCTTCGGCGTTTAGTCTTGCCGGCCACATGACCACGGAGATGTCTTTGGATAGCGCTGACTCTTTGGCTTTGTAATGGAAATGAGCACTGCCCCCTAGAGCCGGAAGTGACTAGCATGGCTGTGTGAGGGGAACCTTTACCTTTATGTTTTTACATTAACTATAAACCATCAATAGTAGCGGAATTTATTCCCCAACCCCCAACCCCTTAATCCTAGGATAACAGTCTGGTCTTCAACACCTTTCAAAAGGCAATTTAGATCACCAGAAGGAAAGCTGTCAAATTTCATGGTATCTTTATTTGTCATGGTGGTTAGAGACCTACAGCTCCATCAATGCTTAAGTTCCACCAAACACAGATGGACTTAAGTCTCTTTATCTCGTCATCACCCAGTTCTAATTCTTATTGCTCTCTTTCCCTGCCTGACCCTGTTGCATCCTGGGACAAACACTGCAACACAAAACAAGAAGCACGATTGTGAAGCCAAATTCTGGGATTCAAATAGGCCATTTGTTATTAACTGCAGCTGCTCCTAACTCTCTTCCACTTGCTGCCTGGCTATTGACACCTGTTTTAACAAAGAAGCAGTAATATACCAAAAGGAAATAAAATAAGGGTTTATTTAATTTGCTCTCTGACAAAAACAGGCATGTTAAAGCGCTTGACACGATATTTCTTTCCCCTAATTGCAACCTTTTTTTAAAAAAAGAAAAAGAAAAAAAAGCAGAACTTGACAGACACTGGATATTCTTAGAGCCGAAGGAAAAAATAAACCAGAAGTGTCATCTCCTCCCCAAGTTACTTTAGTTTGAATGGTAATGAGGCTATAATCAAATATACATTGGTGGCTCACGATGTCTAGGCCTGAACTTATTGTCCTTAACTGTAAATTGCACTGGAGTCAATGCTTGTAGTTACTAACACCCACACAAAAACCAGGGATTTAGACTTCTTCTGCTCCCTGTATTTTGAGTTGATCTGGTAGACCAAGACCAAAGGATTGGTCAACATTCAACCTGGCAATAAATAGTGAGGGTAGGATTCACCAAATAAGGGTTCACCAAATAAGGGAAGAAAGGTTGGATTCTCACATTGCCTTAATCCAGGGTTGGATTAGCTTGTTGAACAAGTCACAGTTGGAGGGATCATATGTACTGCCCTGGTGGCACAGTGGTTGAGTGCAGTATTGCAGGCAAACTCTGCCCACAGCCAGTTCAATCTCACAGGGCTCAAGGTTGACTTGGCCTTCCATCCTTCTGAAGTCAATACAATGAGGACCCTGATTGTTGGGGGTAAGATACTAATAAGGTGTCTACATTATAAACTGTCCAGCGAGTGCTGTAAAGTGCTATGGGGAGGTATATAAGTCTAAATGCTATTGCTACGAAAACATAAATCTTGACTTATGAATGATTGTGCTTAGTTTACTAAATAAAACCAAATAGACCAGCTTGGTTTGTCAAGCACAATGTGGGAACACAGCTGAGAAGAGCTATGAGTTTCACATTCTTCGTACGGAAATATTAAATGAGTATAGCAAAGTTCAAGAAGAAACTTCATTTGGATGACTTGATGAAATCTTGCAGAAAACAAAACATATCCATCAAAAATGTTGAAAGACAAATTCCATTCACTCAGATCCAGGGTGTCCAGGCTGATAGGACATAAGCAAGATGGCTGGCTGGGAAATTCTGGGAGTTAAAGTCCACACATCTTAAAGTCACACTAGTCTAGCGAAGGAACCAAAAGTAGCAGCCTAAAATTTGGTTACTTTTATATAAAAGCTCACTGGGTCTGAGCTGACAAGCAAAGCAAGAGACCTACTGTTCATTTGGGAATGTTGGCAAGACAATGATTTTTGTATTTTTGATAGGGTGAAGGTGTCAAAAGGTTTGAAATAACTTCGTTTTTCTCTGTGTTCAACAGTTCTACAACTGCCCAACCCAGATTAATAAAATTGAACAGAGCCCAGTAAATACATTTCATGCACAAACTGTCTTGTGTGTGGTAAATGTTCTCAGCCAATAATTACAAAGATTAGCTTTTAATGGGTAATCTTCTATGTAAGAGAAAGTGCCTGTTAACTTAAGGTTAATTCTCAGAGGTCTTGTAATATTAGCATAGGAGATTTCTTACTGATAGTTGCCAGTTAAGATATTTCTTTTGGCTGTTATGAGAAGGCTAGCATTGAATGGGAGAACATAGCACATCAATCTTAGCTTGTGGTCTAATATTGAGCTTATTGATTCTTAAGAATTGGGGTTCATTCTTTCATTCCTCACAAGAGATTCTTGTACAAACGTTAAACCACAATTAATCAATTTGGGAACCGAGTTTCCACAGTGGCTATTCACCCTAAAACAATTGCATAGAAATGAAAGGTTGTTATGGATTTCTTTGAAGGAACTTTTGATCTGCAAAATTTTAGATTTAAATGCATTCATGCATACCTTGGGAACTAAAAAAATGTACAAACTGACCCAAGATTTAGACCAAGTCTAACAGTAAAAAAGAAGGTAAATCGCTGGGAAACGTAGTTCAGAAGATAGAGTCATACATCCTATCCTGAACTTCCTTCCCTAACTTCAGGTGTGAGTGGAGAATTTTTGTAATGTAAAATTATGATTCTGTTAATGGGATGGTTGCAGGTTAAGATACAAATTTCTTAACAACCGGTTCTATGGACTTGGCTTAATTTGTGGGTGTGGCTTGGTGGTCATGTGACTGGCTGGGTGTGGCTTGCTGGCTGGGCATGGCTTGCTGGCTGGGCATGGCTTGCTGGTCACGTAACTGGCTGGGCGTGGCTTGCTGGTCATGTGACTGGCTGGGCGTGGCCAACTCAATCAACATCACTCACATCGAGGGGCGCTTCTCCTCGCCTGGCCTCTCATGACTGTGGGGATGCTGCAATGGTCATAAGGGTGAAAAACAGTCATAATTCACTTTTTTCAGTGCCATTGTAACTTTGAATGGTCACTAAATGAACTGTTGTAAGTCAAGGATTACATGATGGTTGATATCTTTGTTCATATTTTGTATAGTCTCCATGTGAGACCACTATTCACACATTTTACAGTTTGAGTTAAACTATTTTTTTTACCTGTCCAGAGACTGGGGGTGTTATATTTGATCAAAACTGTGAAGATCTGGATTCAGAACTCTAGTCACCATAACACTCACCAAGGAGTCTTGGGCAACAGTCCCTTGGCTAAATCTGGGGATACAATACCACGTATCTCCTCCTTGGAACTCTTTCAGCAGTTCCCAAAAGGTTCCACATCCATTTGCACAATTCAAGTGACTCTGAGAGCACAGGTAATCCTCCAAGTGGCCTCAACGACTCTCAGGGAGAGTGCCAACAATCAGATGACTACAAAGAATACAAATCCTTCCATTCTCCACTGTTCAGTCAGAACTGAAGAAGCTTCTTGGATGAGAAGTGAAATGTCTTCAAGCAAAAATAAAGAAAGTCCAATTGCCTTTTGAAAAAGCACCTTTGGGACAACCATGACCTGGATGACAGAGAATCTCCATAGATATTTACCAAGAGCTATAGTTCTGCCCCAGTGTGGTTGCATATAAATGTAATATAGTTAACTAAACTGGAAAGATTGGGGCAACGTATAGGAATTTAGCAGTAGAAAGTTCAACAATTATTTCATCTGGTGGACCATTAGCTTTGGGGAGTTATAATCAAGGACATCTGGAGGGTGCCAGTTTGGGGAAAGTTTAAAGTGAGTTAGACTAATGGGTCCTGCATTAACCGCAGGGGGTTGGACTAGATGACCTATAAGGTCCCTTCCAACTCTGATTATTTGTTATCTGTTATCTGTTAACCATAGTCATATACAGTAAGTAAAAAAAAAAGATTAAAGAAAAATTATGTTGCTTTTTGCTGCTAAAACTAACTTCTTAATTTATTTAAATACTTTCCTCTCCTCTCCATAATCTTGTCAGCTTGACAGTTGCATGAATAAAACCATGTTTTTGACAACTTGATTACTGTATGAAACACTGGAGGATATAACTGCTAATTTTTCATGTCGTGAAGTAAGTTTTAGCAACGTTTAATGATATTCTGGATGTTGATACAAATGGTCCTTGCATGGAACGCTAAAGAAAATGCCAAGTGGAATGGGCAAAGGAAGGAAGGAAAGACCAACTCATAAATATGTGGAAAGATTAGCCAGACCCTTAATTCATGGCAAAGGAAGGGACTGCCCTTATCATTTCAATGACAAGAAGGCTAAAAGTTGCTTCTCCTCAAACTACAATTCTTTCCCTCTTTTAGGAGACAGAGCTGTGGATGACACACGTTTCATCTTCAACATATTAAATAAACATTGCAGGGTAGTGGTAGGATTCAAAAATTTTTTACTACAGGTTCTGCGGGTGTGGCTTGGTGGATGTGGCAAAGGCTTGTTGGAGGTGGCTTGGTGGGCGTGGCAGGGGAAGGACTCTGTAAAATCTCCATCCCCTCCCCACTCCAGGGGAAGTATACTGTAAAATCCCCATTCTCTCCCCACCCCACTAACCTGCTTTCCAGCTCCGTTCTCCTGTGCAGGGCAACCAAAGAAGACCCAGCCGATTAGCTGGGACTTGGGAGGCAGAGAATAGATGGGGCAGGGCCCGTCAGAGGTGGGATTCCAAACTACTCAAAATTTCCGCCACCGGTTCTCCAGAACTGGTCAGAACCTGCTGAATACAACCTCTGGTGCAGTGCCAATTGGACCTGGGCCACAGCTTGGAATTTCACAATCCAGGCAATCTGGAATTCCCACTCGCAGATAGAACACCAGACAATGAGGTCTACATCAAATATCCTGGCACTGATTGATGGGGCATCTTTTCTTCTTATTCTAGTCTATACTATACCGTGATTTAGTGTAGTGGCCTCCAACCTTTTGGGCACCAGGGACCTGTTCCACGGAGAAAGGTTTTTCCGCGGACTGGAAGAGGCTTGGTTTTGCCTGCTGCCTACATCCCAAGGATGGCGTTTTGCTTGTTTGCGTGGCCTGGTTGCTGGCATGCCACGGATCAGTGCCAGTTCACAGACCAGAGGTTGGGGACCCCTGATTTATTGAATAAGCCAACGCTGGTTTAGATCCTAGGGACTAGAGCAGAGGCCTCCAAAATTGACAATTTTAAGACTGACTTCAACTCCCAGAATTCCTCAGCGAGCCATGATGGCTGGGGAATTATGGGAATTATGGGAGTTGAAGTCCACCAGCCTTAAAGAAAAAGAGGTTTCCACTAAGATTGAGATAGACTGAAATACCCTGAGCTATTTTTTCCAACCTCAACACTGTTCTCCATAACTGCTTTTTTTATGGCACCACAAAAGGACTGGAGCTTCCCAGCTGATGTTTACAAGCCCTGCCCTCATAATAAGGATTTCTAGTCCATTCTCCCCCACCAAAGAGCTTTTGCAACCTGAAGAAGTTGGTAAACCTCTGCTCTCTAGCTCCAAATGAGCTTATTTGTATTAGCTGTGTATGTCCCAGGAAGAATACAATATATGCATTGTTTGTCTGCCTTCGTGGTCAAATAATATGAGGGTACTTCTTTGAAACATGTGACTATTAAGAAAGGTCAATTATTTATTTTTTTTGTCTACACAAAATAATTTCCCAGGAAGAAACTTAAGCCAGTTGATGGCCCTGGATCTTGATTTGCAATGCAGGTAGTCCTCAATTTATGACCACAATGGAGCGCCACATTTCTGTTGTTAAGTGAGACACTTGTTAAGTGAGTTTTCCCCATTTTCATTTAGAGACCATTCAAAGTTACAACTGTTGTGGTTCGTTGGCAGCTAGTGTAGCCGGCAGTGGAATCGGACAGTTGGAAGAACAGGGACCAGTCTAGGAGTCTGGAGAGGACTCGGACAAGGGTCCTGCATCTGATGCAGAGATGGGATCAGGACCATTTGGGAGTGGGGTGCTGCCTCTGGAGCCTTCAGACTCTGGCAGCAGAGAGGCAAAGGACCCAGGGGAGCCTGTTCTTAGTGCGCGTATGTGCAGAGCTGCTAGAAGGTGAGAACAGCTGAAACAAAAGGGGCAACTTGGGAGTAAGGCTGGGAATATATATCCCATCAGGTATAAAGGTCAGGCAAAGATGACACAACCTTTGCAGGAAGCAAAGTCGTTTGTTCAGTTCAGATTCATTCTTGAAGCTCTTTGTACTTCAGTTGGTTTTTTTTCTAGTTCAATTGACATTTCTGTTATTGGCAGCACTTCACAGGAAAGAAAGGTAGGTGCTTATCTCGGGCGACTGTTTGAGATTAATTCCAGCTGGGAATGAAAATAATTCCCAGCATTGCAATAAAACAAGACTTGTTTTTAAAATAAGTGTGTGCATAATTACGGTTTAGGACGCTTTGGTCAGAACAACAACAGCAGCACTGGGGTGGGGGGGAAAGTGACTTATGATTGTTTTTCACACTTAGAATTATTGTAACTTCCCATGGTCACGTGACCAGAATACAGACGCTTAGCCACTGTCATGTATTTATGGCAGTTCCATGGTTCCAGGGTCATGTTGTCACCATTGGTCATCTTCCTAGCCAGCTTCTGACAAGCAGGTCAATGGGAGAAGCCAGATTTGCCCAACAACCACAAGATTCACTTAACTCCAGTGATTTGTTTGATCACTGTGGCAAAAGATCATCAAATGAGGCACAATACAGTAACTGCCTCATTTAGCAATGGAAATAGAATAGAATAACAGAATTGGAAGGGACCTTGGAAGTCTTCTAGTCCAACCCACTGCTCAGGCCTGAAACCCCAAATGACTCCAGACAAATGGTTGTCCAATCTCTTCTTAAAAACGTCCAGGGTTGGAGCATTCACAATTTCTGGAGGCAAGTTGTTCCGCTGGGTAATTGTTCTAACTATCAGGAAATTTCTCCTTAGTTCTAGGTTGCTTCTCTTAACCAATGTAATTAAAGTCGTAAAATGGAGCAAAGCTGACTTAACAAATTTCTCACTTAGCAACATAACTTCTGGGTTCCGTGGTGATCGTAAATCGGGGATTACCCGTCATACTGTGTTCATTTCTGTGTGCACATAACTTCAGATTATCATATATACTGTACTTTTTATTCTGCACTTGTTCTCGTAGATACAGCCCATGGGCATCATGTAGACATAAACAGTGAAAGAAGAAAAGAGCCATACTGCTTTCTTTTGTAATTGTGTTTAGTTTTAACTGTAGGAGCTCATTCTAGATTGCAGAGCAGAGCATTTAGATCAGGGAACAGGTATGAAAAGAGAAGGTTAAACATCCTGTTCCTGATTGATAAGCCACTACACATGTTTGCTTATAGGTAGGTGGGAAAACAGCTTGTTAAGTAGAGGCACACCTTGTAATGGCTCTTTTTTTTTTCCCCTTCCAAACCTCCAAGTTAGGTTTTTGCACAAGCAGAAATCTTTCCTGCAGAAAGGACCCTGAGCCTTTAAAAACCGATCTTTGAAATTAATCCTTTCTTAGAATACAGAGACTGATTTTTACACCAAGGGTGCTTTCAGACAAGGCTTTCTGTGTGTCATCATCAACATGTTTGTTCGCAAGGAGGATTCAGATCGTATCATTTTTCTAGTAGTAGCTCTCTTTTGGCTTTCAGCTGTTTTGGTCTGTCTTTTTCCTGCCCATAAAACGTGTCCAACCCAAATTGGTACAAATCCTGTAAGGGGAAAAGATAAGATCGTGACCCTGTGAGATTTGATTGCGATTGAATGGATGCTCCTGTTTCAAAACATCCTAGTCTGGCACAGCCAGAGATGGTATTGAGCAGGTTCTGACTAGTTTTGGAGAACCAGTAGTGGAAATTTTGAGTAGTTCGGAGAACTGGCAAATACTACCTCTGACTGGCCCTGCCCCCATCTATTCTTTCCCTCCCAAGTTCCAGCTGATCGGCTGGGTCTTCTTTTGTTGCCCTGCACAGGAGAACAGTGCTGGAAAGCAGGTTAGCGGGGTAGGGAGGTAATGGAGATTTTACTGTAGACTTCCCCTGCCATGCCCAACAAGCCACATCCACCAAGCCATGGCCACAGAACCAGTAATAATTTTTTTGCAATCCACCACTGGCCCTGAAGCAGTCGTTTGTTCGTTTCTTAGAAAGCATCTATATGGGATACTGGAATCCAATTGTCTCCCTGTGTTTAAATCTTTCAATCTGATTTGTTACTTTATTTTACATAGGTTGTGGACAAGCAAACCGCTACCAAACTACAGCTAGCTGAGATGGATTTCTGCAACGAAGAGAAAGTGGGCCTAATGAGGTACTAATACCACTCTATAAAGCCTTAGTAAGATCACACCTAGAGTACTGCATCCAGTTTTGGTCACCACACTACAAAAAAGATGTTGAAATTCTAGAAAAAGTGCAGAGAAGAGCAACCAGGATGATTAGGGGACTGGAGACTAAAACATATGAAGAACGGTTACAGGAACTGGGCTTGTCTAGTCTAGTGAAGAGAAGGACCAGGGGAGACATGGTAGCAGTCTTTCAATATTTGAGGCCTGCCACAGAGAGGAAGGGGATCAAGTATTTTCCAAGGCACCCAAAGGTCTGGCAAGGAATAATGGATGGAAACTGATCAAGGAGAGATTCAATCTAGAAATAAGGAGGAATTTTCTGACAGTGAGAACAATCATCCAATGGAACAACTTGCCTTTGGAAATTGTGGGAGCGTCATCATAGAGGCTTTCAAGAAGAGATTGAACTGCCATTTGTCAGAAATGGTGTAAGGTCTCCTGCTTGGAGGGGGGGTTGGACTAGATGACCTACAAGGTCCCTTCAACTCTGTTAATATGTCAAATGGCCCCTCTCAACTATCAGTCCCTGATTGCATAAAAGAAAGCTATTTGTTAATGGATTACAGATAGTCCATGACTTACAACCATTTGTTTAGTGACTGCTCGAAGTTAACAATGGCACTAAAACTAGTGACATGACCATTTTTCACACTTACAGCCATTGCTGCATCTCCACGGACAACTGATCAAAATTGGGTTTTGTATCACAAATCACTAGTCAAACACTTCCCAAGCGTTTAGGACTGTGTGATATATCGGCAGATTATGTGAGCAGATCCCAGTAAGGTGGCATCATCCTCATCATCCTCATCATCCTCATCATCCAGGATTCCAGCAGTTACCCCCATTTAAATCATGAGTCTCGAGCCAAATTTCCAAAACTTCGAAGGGATTTATTGGGAGTTAAAATGTCCATTACTGCCTGGGTGTAGCCAACTCTGAGACACATCATTCATTGTCACCCTTGACCCTGTTTTTCCCCCACCCCCTGGGTGTATCATAATTCATATTCTCCAGTGGGACACATCTACAGCCAAGAGACATCAATCAGGCTCTCCAGTTATAATTTTACGAGGCAGAAACTTCAGTCACCTAGTTACTATCTTTGAAAACTATTTACGGAATGCACTTTCGGTTTGCAAGTTGCCGCACTGCTCCCCCCTCCCTTTCTGTTGGCAATTCTAAAAAGACCATAGAAATATTTAATGAGTTGATATTATTATTATTATTATTATTATTATTATTATTATTATTATTATTATTATTATTATTATTATTATTAGGAACTGCCTTTTTGATACTATTTATCCTGATTTGGGACGATAAAAGGAAAGCTTTGAGTCACCTATTGTCTCAGCCAGCTGTAAAAGTTTTCAGTTGTTGACTTCTCTTGCAGACTACAGAACCCATAATTGGCAGGTCTGAGAATATAAGGAATTGTAGTTTATTTCTGGTTAATGCTCCCTTCTCCGAAGGCTGACAGCATAGACTGACAAAATAACAACAACAACAACTTAGGGTCCTTCTGGATCTTATCTTGTCCAGCATTCTCCTGTTAGCCCATTAGACACCTCTGAGGAGTCCACAAGCCAAATTGGAGCTCAATTCCCTCCCTACGCCCCTAGTAAAAAATATTTGCACGGCAACTCTTTATTCTTCAACGGCAATGTGTGGGTGGAAGTGTGAGTGTGGGTGGGTGGGTGTGCAGACAGATTCCAGCGGTTGCCATAGTGAAGGGCTGGCTTAAAGACTTTAAGTATAGGACTGTCCGTGAAATTTCTGCCTGGTTTAATTGAGAATGATGCTATAGTCTTCCGAAGGGGGTATTTATGACAATCGGGTTTGCCTTCCTGTCTTATGCTGGTTTTACGCTTGCTTTTTCCCTCATTTATCTTGGAAAGGTCTATGCTACCAGATGGAAAACTGTACCCTTTGGGTAACTAGGAAAATTGGCTTGAGAGTCTCTTGAATCAATCAGATTTGGGATACAGATGAAAAATAGTCAGGTAGCTGGTTTAGAGACTAACAGATTAACAGAGGTGGGAGGAACCTTGGAGGTCTTCTAGTCCAACCCTCTGCTTAGGCAGGAAACCCTATACCATTTCAGAGAAATGTTTGTTCCATCTCTTCTTAAAAACTTCCAGACAACTTCTGGAGGCAAGCTGTTCCACTGATTAATTATTCTAACTGTCAGAAAATTTCTCCTTAGTTCTAGGTTGGTTTTCTCCTTGATTAATTTCTACCCATTATTTCTTGTCCTGCCTTCAGGGTATTCAGCAGGTTCTGACCAGTTCTGGAGAACCAGTGGCGGAAATTTTGAATAGTTCGGGGAATTGGAAAATCCCACCTCTGACTGGCCCTGCCCTCACCTATTCTCTGCCTCCCGAGTCCTAGCTGATTGGCTGGGTCTTCTTTGGTTGTCCTGCACAGGAGAATGGAGCTGGAAAGTAGGTTAGTGGGATGGGGAGGGAATGGAGATTTTGCAGTATCCTTCCCCTGCCATGCCCACCAAGCCATGCCCACAGAACTGGTAGTAAAAATTTTTGAATCCCACCATTGCTTCAGGGGCTTTGGAAAATAGGTTGACCCCCCCTCATCTGTGTGGCAGCTCCTTAGATTTTTGCACACCATTATCATGTCACCCCTCATCCTTTTGATAGTCTCTGGCTCTAGGCATCTTCTGTTTAAACCAGGGCTCTCCCACCGTGGCAACTTTAAGCCTGGAGGACTTCAATTCCCAGAATTCCCCAGCCGGATTAAAGTTGCCAAGGTTGGAGCCCCCTGGTTTAAAGAACTGCCCAGGCCAGCTCCTTAAATATTATATTTAAAAAACCCCTATCATTTGCTTTAAAACACCCAGAACTATAAGAAGGTAGAGCTGGAAAGAGGCTGAAGTTTTCCATTCACGGTAAATCACCGCGCATAGCGTGCCATCTTCTCTCTTCTAAAAAATTCGTTCTAAAACGGATCTTCTAAAATGGCTAAAATGGATCCTCCTTATTCTCTCACCAAAACTCCCTTCATTTCTACTGAAATGAAATCATCCCAGGCTGTTCTTTTCAAGTTGCTTATGCCAACGCTGGGCCTATCTATGCTTTTATTTTGTTTTAGTTCTCTCGGTTTTCTTCTTCTTCTTTTTCTTTTGGGGTGTTGCATAAGTGGGCTGCTTTTGCGAGGCAACAATAATATTTATAGCACGGTCGGGACAGAATGGATTCACTTTCCTCACAAAGAGGCCATATAGAGAGGTTTGTTCTCCCTCCCCTTTCGACCCCCCCCCCCACCAATCACACCAGTGGCGGGATTTAAATTTTTTTTTACTACTGGTTCTTTGGCCGTGGCTTGGTGGGTGTGGCGTGGTGGGCGAAGGTTACTGCAAAATCCCCATTCCGTCCCCACCCCACTAACCTGCTTTCCAGCTCTGTTTTCCTGTGCAGGGGGCAACAAAAGAAGATCCAGCCAATCAGCTGAGACTCGGGAGGCAGAGAATAGATGGGGGCAGGGCCAGTCAGAGGTGGGATTTGCTGGTTCTCCGAACTACTCAAAATTTCCCCAACCGGTTCTCCAGAACTGGTCAGAACCTGTTGAATACCACCTCTGCGTCACACTATCACAAACAAGCCACAAGGTGCTCGTAGTGGGTCACTATGGCAGCTTGTGTATTGCTGAGGGAAGATTACTTATGCTCCTTCTCAGTTGCTATTTGGAAGCTGGACATGCAAGGCAAAAATGGGGCCCTGAAGCCGGACCAGCCTATCCTAGCTTAAGTGCTCCAACAAAAAAGAAAGAAGAAATTGGAAGTTTGCATTTCCTGCCTTATGGGGAGAGGGAACTAGCGATCTATGTTTGAGGGTGAAAAAGAGAGCGGACATACAGCAGTTATTTCTGACCAATGGTATATTAATTTATTTATTTATTCGCATCCCACTTTTATGATTTTTACAAATAACTCAAGGCAGTGAACGTATCCAACACACTTTCCTCTTCCTATTTTCCCCACAACAACAACCCTTTGACGTGGGTTGGGCTGAGAGAGAATGACTGGCCCAAAACTTCCCAGTTGGCTTTCATGCCTAAGGCAGGAGTAGAACTCACAGTCTCCTGATGATTGGCCCAAAGTCACCCAGCTGGTTTTTATGCCTAAGGCGGGACTAGAACTCACAGTCTCCTGGTGATTGGCCCAAAGTCACCCAGCTGGCTTCCATGCCTAAGGCGGGACTAGAACTCACAGTCTCCTGGTGATTGGCCCAAAGTCACCCAGCTGGCTTCCATGCCTAAGGCGGGACTAGAACTCACAGTCTCCTGGTGATTGGCCCAAAGTCACCCAGCTGGCTTTCATGCCTAAGGCGGGACTAGAACTCACAGTCTCCTGGTGATTGGCCCAAAGTCACTCAGATGGCTTTCCTGACCAAGGTGGGACTAGAACTCTGGACTATTCTTTTTTTTAAAAAAAAAACAAATTTTATTCATGCTCTGGGCTATTCTATGGGTCAGGAATAAACAGGTGTTCTTGATTCTAGGCGAGGGGCATTGCAGTTCCAACCAAGAAAAGGTGTGTTTCTGCTGCCTTGTAGTATCTAAAATGCCAGATCACGCCCTCCAACCTGGTTTCATTTTAACCATTACGCCAGCTAATGAAATTGGGGTGTGTGTGTATGTTAACTAATAAGGTTAATCATCAAACACAGCCCCCTCCCCAAATCCCCAGATGTCCATATGTGGGTGGATCATTGTGCCTACACACACACACACACACACACCCCCTCCCTCCCTTACCAAACAGCAAACTGTACCATTTCTCACAAAGACACTGTAACGCTGTCATAACCTTTATTCTGTTTTTATTCTTCTGAGCACCATCTGTGATCATCACAGGGCATTTCCCCCCCACCACCACCCGTTTTTCCCCCTCTCTCTTTTTCTTTTAATCTGTAGACTTTAGGGAGCGTGATGGAAAAGGAACTGAACTGCTCTGTTGCTATTTTAAGCTTTATCTGAAGCTAAAAATAGCTTGCCAGCTTGTAGATGCAATGCTACTTGCATATCAATGGTCCTCTGGGTTTTTTTCTTTTCTTTTTTTCCCCTACTCCTAACAGATCACGCTGTTGCTGGGGCTGTTTCTGCTGCATCCAATATCTTTTTTTTTTTTTTTTAATTTTAAATTAGCCGGATGAAAGTAAGATTAAAAAAAAATAAAAAATTCAGCTTCGACGATCCTTCTCCTTAAAGGTGGACAACCTTGTTGGTGTTGCCGCTGGTTGGCTATTCCGGAGGTGGCATCTGTGGTGGGCTATTCATTACGGCTAAAATCACAGCTGTGAAACAGTCTTACTCATATAGAAACACACACCTCGCTTTCTCCTTCTTTCACACGTCTGAGTCGCAAGCTATTTTCCCTTCGGTTTGCAGCCTTCCTATTTTAGGGTTGTGTGCAGCAAAAAAAAAAGAGAGAGAGAGAAAAGAGAGAGCTGCAACCTTTTCTATTTTTCCTTTCTAAGTTAGAATCCAGTCAGATGAGGGGGGGGGGGAGTGAGGGAGGATGAGAGAGAGAGAGAAAGAGAGAGAGAGAAAGAGAGAGAGAGAGACTGGTTTGGTTTGGTTTCCCTTCCCGCTCCCACTTTTGGAGAAGAGATTTTTGGATAGAATTCTCTCGACAGAGCGCAATGTCCCTGCGCTTATCTCATTACAGTGTCTTGTCTTTTTCACTGTATCATCGCCTCTCTGAGCAGCTTATGGGGGGTTTCTTGGGCTGCCATCAAATGGCAGGAAAAGATTTCATGAAAGAATGCCCTCCATCAGGGCACATTTTGGGGGGAAATGGGAAGCAGGGGCATTCAGCATGGCTTCAAGGAAAGAGGCAGACTAGAAAACAGGACCAGCCCCCAGTCACGCCCTCTGGAGCTTTCTGAAAAAGCACGTCCAAGAGAAAAAAAAAAAAACCCAAATAAATACTCAAGTGCCCCGAGAATACGGTAGAAACCCAGAAGCCACTTCTGCTCAAGGAGAAAAATTGGGTAAAATGAGAAGGCAGGTTTTTTTAGCCAAGCTTGATATCCACTGTGCCATTCGCAGTTGTGGCAGCTTTCCGTTTTTAGAAATATATTTTCTTTTCTGCAAACCTCAATGGTTGTTTTGAGTGTCCGCAGTGCAGGGAGGAGCTGAGGGTCACTAGACTTTTGAAGAAAGAAGGCTTTCGTTGAAGCCGACAGCGGCAACTGTTGCTACAATAGAGCAAAGGAGGAGGAAGTCCGAAGGACGGCACCAATAACATTATAACTGTGCCATTGTCACTGACATCTTGACTGTTTTTGACCCCAGTCTCATAGATGTGTTGTGGTTAGCCGGCAGCAGTTGCAGACGGCAGAGGAGAGCAAGGACTCAGATGAGGGGCCAGGACCATTAGGGAGTGGACTGCTGCCTTCAGAGATTGTGGGGGCTGGCAGCAGCGATGAGGAGGTTCCTGAGGAGCCTGTGCCAAGTGCATGTCACAGGATTGCTCGGAGGAAAGAACAGTTACAACAGTACGGGCGACTCGGGAGTAAGGCTGCAAGGTAATGGCCCCTCCTTCAAGATGATGAAAGCCAACTGTGAACTAACGCACTTTGCAGAAGGCAAAGACATTTTGAACTCAGCCTCGTGGACATTACAGTTGGTATTTGAAGATTCTTGTATTATAAACTATTTCTTATCTGATGTGTTTTGACAGACTTGCAAAAACTTGGCAAGGCTCTTTCTTGTTGGAGCTAATGAGTTGGAAGCAGCCCTTTATCTGTGAAGAAACAGAATTCTTAGCTGAAACATAAAAAGGTTGTACTGCTGCCTTGGTCTTGTGTTTGCTCTCTTGAAAACAGGTTTGGGTCAGAACAAGATGCCTCTGCTCAGTGAAAGCCAGGGGTGGGATTCAAATTTTTTTAACAACCGGTTCTGTGGGCGTGGCTAGGTGGGCATGGCCATGTGCCTGGGTGGGCATGGCTTTTTTTGCAGCAACACCCCCCGCCCCATTTTTTGCCATCTGGGCCTCCTGGGAAGCCTCCTGAAGGGGTGTTTTTGCTCCCAGAAGGCTTCCCTGCGACCCAGGAAGGCAAAAAACAGAGTGCAGGAGGGGCCTTCAGCACCCCCCTGCATGCCTCCACCCCCTGCCTGCCCCTTTTTGCCTCCTGGACCTCAGGGAAGCCTCCTAGGCAAAGCAGTAAGACAGCAAGGGGGATCCTGGCACAGCTGATCATTGGAACAGCTGATCATTGGAACAGCTGATCCTCGGGAGGGGAAAAATACCTTAAGAAGAGACTGGGTGGGGGAGAACGCAGTCAGCATGCATGATAAGGACTGACTCTGCGGGGAGGGGAGGGGCAGGCAGAGAGGGGCGGGGCCAGCCAGGGGTCATGATTCGCCGGTTCTCCGAACTGCAGAGAATCATAACAGGCTCTATAGAACTGGTCCGAACCGGTAGAATCCCGCTCCTAGTGAGAGCCTGCCTTTGTAAACCTAGTCATGTATGGGTAGATAGAGAACGTTCCAAATGTTTTCTAAAGGGCTCCTATAGCGTGGTCCTCAACTTACAACCACACAATGGAGCCCCAAATTTCTATTGCTAAGCGAGACAGTTAAGTGAGTTTTGTCCTATTCTACCACCTTTCTTGCCACCGTTGTTAAATGAATCACTGCCGTGGCATGGATGTTAAGTGAATTTGGTTTCCCCACAGACTTATCAGAGAGTTGCAATAGATCAGGGGTGTGAAACTCAAGGCCCACAGGCCTGCAGGGTGCTTAGATCCGTTTTCACTGGCAGAGGTCTGCAGGACACCATTGTGGCTGCAAACGGGACATGGTGGGGGGGGGTTGCATGCCCCCTCCTCAGGCCCCATTTTCGCTGGCAGACGGCGATCAAAACGAGCCAAAAACAAAACAAAAGGAAAAACGTTTCCCCTTTTGCATTTGAGCATGCAAGAAGGGTCAGGAAAGGAGAAAGGAAAAAAGGAAAGACAAAGAAAAAATGGGAAGATGGGAAGAGAGCAAGGAAGGAAAAAGAAGGAAAGAGGGCATAGGAAGTTAGCACCTACCCCTCTCCTAGAAAAATGAAATATCCTAAGAAATATTAAAAAGGCAGAATATATTACCTAAAAGGGAAGTAGAAACTCAGAGAGGCAGAAGCTCACCCTCCCCCATCTTTAAGGCCTGGGCCAGAGTATTCTACATAACAAAGGCCTCTACCCATCTCACCACCTGGCATGGGAAGATTGCATCAGCCAGCACCCAGATGAAGCCACGTGGTCCAGACAAAGCCTACAAAGTTAGCTAACTCACCCCACCCCACAAGAGTCTGACAGCCAATGGGATATTTTTCTCGCACAGGAACAGGAAACACTAAGGTGGGGCCCAACAGAGGGTATAAAACTAAGGGAATCTCAGCATCTTGTCTCTTCTTTTCCTTCGCCCAACATCTTGAAGCATGTGATCATCCTTTTCACTTTGGAGCTCCCAGGCATGTGATCCTGTCCACCATTAAACCATCTTTTCAAACAGCCTCCATGTTTCCAGTGTCTTTCTTCCCCACTTGGAACTTAACCCGGAAGGATATTTCTTCCAACAAGGTGAAGGAAGAAGAGAGGAGAATGAAGAGAGAAAGAAAAAGAAGAAAAGGAAGGAAGGAAGATTACAATGAGAATGAGGGAGAATCTCAGGGAAGTCCCGCCTTAGCATTGGCCACCACAGGTGCCCTCCCCAACATGAGTGACATTGAGCTGGCCACGGCCCCCAGCCTCGCCCACTCCTCAGCCCTCCAAGGTCAAACACAACCCTGATGTGGCCTTCAATGAAATTGAGTTTAACACCCCTGCAATAGATGACCACATGGCCCTGGGGACACCCCAACCATCGTAAATATGAACCAGTTGCCAAGCATCTGAATGTTGACCACCTGACTACAGGGATGCTACAATGGTCATAAGTGTGAAAAGCGGTCATAAGTCGCTTTTTTTCAGTGTGATTTCGGATGCTTGTAAACCAAGGCCTACCCATCATCTTGCAGGAAAGCATTGCAAGGAAATTCACACGGATCCATTCTAACCCTCTCCATAGGCAGCAGTGTCATTTAGCAGGATCATGTTCTGCTTAAACAGAAGCTGAACCAGTCTTTGAGGAGCCAGAAGGCTCCCAATTCAAAGTGCTGCTTTTTTATTTAAAAGTGAAAAGTTAGGTGGGGATGACAAAGACATCTGCCTTAGAAGGTATCCTGGGAAATGAGTTGATAGCATGGAACTACAATAAAAAAAATCACGACCCAGGAACAGGCAGGTTTTCTAGGTAGGATTGGCCCTTAATCAACAGGTTTGGGGATTACAAATGGTCACCTTATGATTATTGCTTTGTGCTTGGCACAGTTGTATTTTAATGTCAATATGAAGAACACCAGTTTGTGTGATTCCTCCCCCACCCCACCCCCATCGGTGTGTCAAAACCAGAGGTGGGTATTCAGCAGGTTCTAACCAGTTCTGGAGAACCGGTAGTGGGAATTTTGAGTAGTTTGGAGAACCAACAAATACCACTTCTGACTGGAGATTTTAACAGTATCCTTCCCCTGCCACTCCCACCAAGCCACACCCACAGAACCAGTAGTAAAAAAATTTGAATCCCCCCATTGGACTGAATGGAAGAAAAAAAAATTTCGCTGGTGGAGGCACCGCAGGCCAGGCCTTTGCTGTTTCCAGGGCAACCCTGTGGGCCAGATGTAAACACCCTATGGGCCGTATCCAGACCTTGGGCCTTGAGTTTGACACCCCTACCCCAGAGGTGGGTATTCAGCAGGTTCTGACCAGTTCTGGAGAACCGGTAGCGGAAATTTTGAGTAGTTTGGAGAACCAGCAAATACCACCTCTCACTGGAGATTTTACAGTATCCTTCCCCTGCCACGCCCGCCAAGCCACGCCCACAGAACCGGTAGTAAAAAAAATTGAATCCCACCACTGGTCAAAACAGCTTGGTTTCTAAGGCTGTGTCATGTCATGGACCAACGGTCTTCAAACTTGGCAAGTTTAAAACTTGTGGACTTCAACTCCCAGAATTCCTGAGCATAACATGACTGGAGGAGGAAAAGCTGTCAAGTTTGAAGGCCCCTGTTTTGGACCATCTGTGAATCCAGAGTGCTCTTCCTTTCTCTTTGAAGATGTCTATGGAGATTTTCAATCATCCAGCTCATGGCTGTCCCAAAGGTGCCTTTTCCAAAACATCTGGACTTTCTGGTTTGTTTGTTTTTTCAGAATAATAAAGTTGGAAGGGACCTTAGAGGTCTTCTAGTCCAACATATGCCATTTCAGACAAATGGTTGTCCAATCTCTTTTTAAAAACTTCCAGTGTTGGAGTAGTATTCAGCAAGTTCTGACCAGTTCTGGAGAACCAGTAGCAGAAATTTTGAGTTGTTCGGAGAACCGGCAAATACCACCTCTGACTGGCCTCGCCCCCATCTCTTCTCTGCCTCCCGAGTCCCAGCTGATTGGCTGGGTCTTCTTTGATTGCCCTGCACAGGAAAACGGAGCTGGAAAGTAGGTTAGTCGGGTGGGGTGGGAATGGGATTTTGCAGTAGACTTCCCTTGCCATGCCCACCAAGCCATACCACACCCACCAAGCCACGCCCACAGAATCTGTAGTAAAAGATTTTGAATCCCACCACTGGTGTTGGAGCATTCACAAACCTCTGGAGGCAAGTTGTTCCACTGGTTAATTGTTCTGCCAGGAAATTCCTCCCTAGGTTGCTTCTGTCCCTTTGATTAGTTTCCACCCATTGCTACTTATCCTACCTTCAGGTGCTTTGGAGAATAGCTTGACTCCCCTTTCTATATGGCAGCCCCTTAGATATTGGAACACTGCCATCATGTCACCCCTAGTCCTTCTTTTCATTAAATTAGACATATCCAATTCCAGCAACTGTTCATTATATGTTTTAGCCTCCAATTTCCTAATCATCTTTGTTACTGTACTCGTCTGAACATCTTTTTCATACGGTGGTGACTAAAGCTGGATTCAGTGTTCAAAATGTGGTCTTAACAAGGCATTAAAAAGTGGTATTAACACTTCATGTGATCTTGAAAATGCTTTTCTTTTGAAAGTGTTTCGCTTCTCATTCAAGAAGCTTCTTCATTTCTAAAGAAGTTCAGTTTTGGAAAAAAAAGCACCTTTGTGTTTCTCTTTGGAGCTTCTTTGAAGCGAATGAAGGAAGAAAATTGGATTCTGTAATGTGATGTGTCTAATTTGTTTTGCGATGCTTCTCACTGCATTTACCTCAAGTTCAGCTTGGTCGTCCCAGCAGTGGCTTCATAGTTGAGAATGATGGGTTGCTTTGTGTTAATTGCCTGCTTATGGTGCATGTAGAAGGGAAAGGAAGGGAGTGGAGTGGAGTGGAGTGGAGTGGAGTGGAATGGAATGGAATGGAATAGAATAGAATAGAATAGAAGAGAATAGAATAGAATAGAATAGAATAGAATAGAATAGAATAGAATAGAATAGAATAGAATTCTTTATTGGCCAAGTGTGATTGGACACACAAGGAATTTGCCTCCGGTGCCTAAGATCTCAGTGTACATGCAAGCAACAAATCATGATCACAATCATAAAATAAAATCATAATAAATCATAAGATACAAACTCAGTGATGGTCATAGGATACTAAATAAGCAAACAACATAAATCTTAATAGAACAGTAAATAAAGGCAACTGATACAACATAAATTGTGAGATACAAACAAAGTTATAGTTATATGAAGCTAAGGAAATAGGTAATAGGAAAGATGAAAAGATGAGAAGGACAATAGGTAATACAGCCCTGCTAGGTGGTTTGACATCCTAGGGCTCAGACAGTATTGTGGAAATTAATTGTTTAACAGAGTGGTTGCATGGGGTGGGGGTGGGGGAAACTGTCTTTGTGTCAGGTTCTTTTGGCATGCAATGCCCTGGAACGTTGTCTTGAGGGAAGAAGTTTATGTCCAGGATGCGAAGGGTCTCTGTGGATATTTTCTCAGCCTCTTTCTTCCTTGTGCAGTGTACAGGTCTTCAACTGAAGACAGGCTGATTGCAATTATTTTTGTCTGCAGTCCTAACTATCCGTTGAAGTCTGTGTCTGCCTAGTTTGGTTGCTGTGCCAAACCTTAGTTATAGAGGTGCAAATGACTCAACAATTCCTGAACTGTAGAACTGTATCAGCAGCTCTTTGGGCAGTCTGAGATTTCTGAATTGGTGCAGGAAGAATTTTCTTTGCTGTACTTTTTTGTTGATGTTTCTGATGTGAGGCGTCCATTTTAAGTCACGAGATATTATAGAACCTAGAAACTTGAGCGGCTTTCCTGTTGATACTGTGTTGTCTAGCATTGTAAGAGGTAGTAGAATAGGAGGGCTTCTCCTAAAATCCACTATCATGTCTGTAGAGTGTGTTCAGTTCCAACGGTTCCGGCTGTATCACAGGGCCAGTTGTTCAATTTCCCATCTGTATGTAGTTTCCTCATCTTGAATGAGACCAATCACCGTTGTATCATCCGCAAACTTCAATACTTTTAACAAAGGGATCCTTTGAGATGCAGTTGTTGGTATAGAGGGAAAAGAGTAATGGAGAGAGCACACAGATCTGGGGGAGCCCCTAGGCTAATTGTGCAGGTATCTGGTGTGATTTTGCCTAGCTTCGCCTGCTGCTTCCTATTAGAAAGCTTATGAACCAGTAATGGGATCTTACCTTAGCCGCTACCAGTTCGGTGGGTGATCACGCATGCCCCCCCCAATGCGCATGCACCTAACAAGCCAATGAGAGGATGAAGAAACAAAAAGTTAGGAGTGACCCTCCCACCCTCCAATGTGCTTTTCGGTGATTTTTACTACAAGTTCGGCTGAACCGGTAGCATACCACCACTGATCTATTTGCTCCGTAGACAAATTGTAAGGGGTCCAACAGCAGATCTGTGTGATTTTCAGGTGGGCCGTTACTAATCTTTCAGAGGTTTTCATAACTACGGATGTCAGAGCAACCGATCCGTAGTCATTCAGCATCCTAATGGAGGGTTTCATAGACACTGGAATGATAGTAGAGCGTTCAATGCAAGAAGGAACATAACATATCTCTAGAGATTTATTAAAAATGCAGGGGAAGATGAGGCCAATTGGTCAGAACAAACTTTCAAGCAAGAAGAAGTTGCCTTGTATGGGCCTGGTGCTTTTACAGACTTTTGTCTGTGAAATAAACCTCTCACATCTTTTTTCTGTGATTACTGGAGGCAGAGGGCCCAAAGGGGTGGAGTCAGTTGCAGGAGACTTGGCTGTTGTTGGTGTACCTGAGATGGAGAGAGTGGCAATAGTTGGCAGTGGTTTCCTCTCAAACCTACAGTAAAACACATTCAGGTCATCTACCAGTTGTCAATTCTCTTCAGCCTGGTGTTGGAAGAAATATCCAGGTCCAGGTCCAAACCAGGAAAAAGGCACTGGAGACAAAATGGAGGCTGGAGACTGATTGGAAAGAGGTCCATTTATTGAAGAAGCAGAACCACCAAGCACGTGTGATTCTAGGTAGCTGACCACATGAAATTGACAGTGAGAGGTTTTTATGCCTTCTCTTGGGCTTTGAACTTGAGCTTCCTGTTCCTATGCAAGAACATATATTCTATTGGCTGTTGTCAGACTTCCATGGGGCCATGTACAAATCCTAAGAGTTTGTCTGTGCTAAGTTTGGTTCAAGTTTGGGCTGATGCAATGAAGGGGCAATTCCTGTTGTGGCTGAGGGCTAACCCTAGCTTTGTTCAGGCTTTACTGCAGGGAATTTGCTTATGAATAAAGCAATCTATCTCTTTATCTCTTAAATGCTGACATCTGCCGAGGGCGATTAAGAAATGTGGGGACTATTAAGAGTGAGTCTGCTTCTTGTCCCTAAAAAACCCCATGTTTCTCCATTTCTCATCCAGGGAAATACAATATTCTGCTTTTTTAATATTTCTCAAAATATTTCATTCTTCCAGGAGAGAGATGGGTGCTAACCTTCTACACTGGGAAGGAGGTTTGCTGTAACTGGTGATATCTTTAAGGATTTCACTGGGATATGAAGTATGGATTTCACTGGGAGTTAATCCTTAAGGTCATTCGTATGCAGTGATGGAGCTAAAACAGATGGCAACATAGAAATGGGTACTTGCTGGATTTGCTTCTGTTTTTCTGAGAAAAAGAGCAGAACGGGACTATACCTCTGGCACAGCAATGGGGAAAAATGCACGTGTGGCTTCTCAATGATCAAATCTGCTCCCTGCCCCCACAAGAGTTTCAGCAATAGGAGATCAATAAAGCCAAAAGATGTTCAGACAAGAATAGCCAGCCTGGTCAATTGGCCGTAAAAAGGAACCATAAAAATGTTATGCTTCCTTCTGAACAAAGAATTGATATGAAGCAATCAGTACAGACAATCCTCAACTTACGACCGGTTAGTTAGTGAGTGAATTTACAACATCCCTCCCCCAAAAGGTACTTACTACTCAGATTTGAGGTTCTGATGGCTGTTGCCCCCTTTTCATTGTGGTCACAAGAATGCATATTAGGTGCCCGACAACCATTTGCAGGGTTCTGCAATCACAGGGCTGTGGTTTATGACTTTTCTGACAGAAACCAACATTTACAAGTAATCCTCGACTAACAACGTTTCACTTAGGGACCATTCCAAGTTATAATGGCATGGAAAAAAGTGACATGACCTCCTTTTTACACATTTAGCCAATAATCTATCATTTTATTAATCAGGGTGTCCTTCGGAGAGGTTTGGCAAATGATTTGCTGAGATCAAGATATACTACATCTATAGCTGTGATGGCGAACCTATGGCATGCGTGCCACAGATGGCAAACAGAGCCATTTCTGTGGGCACGTGAGCCCCAGGCAAACTTACCTCACTGCACATGTGCGTGCCTCCCAGCTGATTTTTGGGCCTTTTTCGGCCTCCCAGAGGCTTGAGGGAAGCCTCTGCAGGCTTTGCAGACTGAAAAATAAGCCCATTTCATCACTTCCTGTTTTTCTGGAAATACCGGAAGTGATGAAATGGGCCCATTGCAGAGGCTTCCCTCAAGCCTCTGGCAGGCCAAAAAAGGCCTCAAACAAGCTGAAAATCAGCTGGGAGGCACAGTGCAGGTAAGGGGACAGCGAGGGGAATTGCATGTGCATGCGCAGGGGATATGGGAGGGCCACATGCATACAATTTTTGGCACAGGAGCCCAAAAAGGTTAGCCACCACTGATCTATAGCATTCCACCAATCTATTAAGCTACAGGTAGTCCTCAACTTACAAGAATTGACTTAGTGACTGATGGAAGTTACAATGGCTTTGAAAAAAGTGACTTATGACCATTTTTCACACATATGGCAATTACAGCATCTCCAGGGTCACATGATCAAAATTAAGATATTTGGGAACTGGCTCGTATTTACGACAGTTGTGGTATCCCGGGGTCACGAAGGTTCTTTTTGCGACCTTCTGATAAGCAAAGTCAACGGGGAAGCCAGATTCACTTAACAACCATGATACTAATTGAATTGCAGTGATTTTCACTTAACAACCATGACAAGAAAAAGTTGTAAAATGGGGCAAAACTCACTTATCAAATTTCTCACTTAGCAACATGAATTTGGGGCTCAATAGTGGTCGTAGGTTGAGGATTACCTGTACTCCTGATTTCCAGACCCTGACACACAGAACATACACACATGCCCATTGTGACAATGATTTGCTTAACGACCATTGTGTTCGACTGTCACAAAAATTATTATAAAATCGGATTGGTCCCATGAGTGCCTTGACTTAAAAACATTGTGATACACAATATAAAATCTGGGCTCCATCGCAGATGTAGTTGAGAGCTTCTTGTATGCAGGGGAAGGGATTTTTAAGACACACAGTGTTAAGCAACTGCGATACGTTGACAATTATATGGATCAGCTGAAAAGTTTTCACTAATGGTCTCTGCTGTCAATGATGTTATGCTCCTAATTAAGCCTCAAAGCACCTATTCAGAAGTACATCTTCCTTGGGTACAATGGATTCGAACCAGAGCAACCTGCACTTTCTTCTATTTTTACATCCCTCTTCTGCGCTCTTTCTTTCGATTTTGCAATCACAGGTGAAACAATTGTTGGAAGAAATATCCTTCTGGGTTCAGTTCCAAGTGGATGAAAAGATACCAGAATCAGGCAAGTTGCTTGGAAAGAAGGTTTATTGATGAACAAGATCACATGACTTGGAGCTCTTGGGCTCTTGTGCCTTTTCTGTTTAAACTTTCAGTGTTAAGTCTGTCCATTCCTGCACAGCCTAATACCTTCTTAATTCTCTCTTCATCTTGAGGTGTTTCTTCATCTTTCCAATATTGTGCGAAGATAATTCTCGCTGCTGTTAAAACACATAATACTAAATACATACTTCTCTTATCAAGTTTTTCTGATATCATCCCGAATACTAAACAGTTCAGGTTTAAAATCTACACGTTTCACTATTATCTTTTCTAGCCATCTATGTATTTTTGCCCATTTTTTTTGTTTTGTTTTAGCACAAGTCCACAAGTTCTCCACTTATGACCGGTTGCTTAACAACTGTTCAGAGTTATGACAGACCTCCCTGGGTTACTTACGACCCAGATTCAACCTTCCAATGGCTGTGTTATTACAGCTTCCCTTCACTATCGCCAGGTGAAAATAAGGGCCACTCCACAAAGGCACCAAGACACCGTACAAATGCTTAATCACACTATCAGGAATTATGCCAGTTTAAGATTTTAAAGGTGGTAGAAAACCATAGCTCCAGGTTCTGCTTTTTAGTTGAATCTTGCAGAACTTTGCCTCCTGTGAGATCTGTGTGTGTGTGTGTGTGTGTGTGTGTGTGTGTGTGTGTGTGCCATCTTCCTGCATGATATTACTTAGCAAAGATGATTAGCAGATTCACCAACAGCAATCCTATTGCAATTAACCTAACAGCAGCAGCAGTACGAAGAAAACACCATGAATTATAGATAATTCTAAGAAACAGCACTCCTATGGATACCACATGGCTCCCCTTAGTACGAAGGACTTTCAATTTCCACAAATATATAGGTGGGAGGAGGAGGAATGGAAAAAAAATCTTTATTATGGTCACAGACCTGTAAACCAAAGCATTCATACTTAATAAGGGTAAAAATGAAAATAACAAAGGCAGACATAATAATATATTGCAACTGGTGGTAGATTAACATGTGGGCAGTTAAAGTTGGCCTAATTTTACCTACAGGCTAGCAGAATTTGGCCACATTCAGATAAATTATTTCTAGTGGTGGTACTGTTTCAGCAATTGATAAATCCCAACTTGGAAGGAAGTGGGGGAAAAATAAACTTCATTTATGCAATGTCCTGTGGAAAGGGAACTTCATGAGGACAGTGGTGACACCCAAGCAGGAAAAGCCCAAAGGGAACATCAGGCCAGCCATAAAACAAACTTGCATAGGAAAAGAGATTTAATGAAAGGTATTGAAAAAAGCCCCCTAGACAAAAGCCAAGTAGTTAAGAAAGCTAGGGAAACAAGAAAAAGAAATCCCTTACAAACAACAGGTCATGCCAAATCAGCAAAACAAATAGACAAAAGACACGAAATAAATTCCATAGCAGACAGGAGATTGCCACCAAACAAATATAAGAAAACATTAGGATGAAACTGATAATCCAGTCAAACCACCCCGCAGAGTTTTTACCCTCTGGCGGAAATGAAGACAACCCCTGACAGGATTTAAAACATTAAGAAATACAAACACAAGCACACACACACAAAAAGAGAAGAGGTATAAAAATCAGGGGTTTATTATACAAAGATGGCTAGCCCCAGGAACGCAGACTTCTTGCTATCTCTTGCCTTCCTGAAAAATAAAAGGAACCCGCTTCCAAGCAGTTGTCTGTGTCCTTGCACCAGAGCCCTCCCAGCAGGAAAACCGAATCCTCAGAAGAAAGGCATTTTCCAGCCTTTCAACAGTCCAAAAATCCCAAATCTATAATTAAAAAACCCTTACTAGGATTAACAAAGATGGCACTCAAAATGGTGTACCGGTAGTCCTAGAAGAAGCGAAACATCTTCAAAGGAAAAAAACAAGAAAGTCAAGTTGCCTCCTGAAAAAAAAAAAGCATCTTTGGGACAACTTTGACCTGGATGACTGAGAAACTCTACAGACTTTTTGTTGTGGGAAGTGCATTGCAACACACTAAGGTTAATGCCCTTTGGATTTTTGCGATGGTTATTATTTGATATAAATATCTCACTGCTTTAAAGGGGGAATTATTCAGGTCCCATAGAAGCCCAGGTGTTTGGCTAAATATATATATAAAAAACCCCAAAGTGGTCCTAAGGATCATCACGTGTTTAAGTGCAGCGAAATGAATTCTGTGTGTTCCCAGTAATAAGGTAAGCAATCCTTCTTAGTGCTCTTTACTTCTTGAATAGCAGAGAGCTAATGAGATAGAGCTGGCTGATTTTTGCTTTTTAATGCATGTTGGTGGAACAACCTCTCTCGCTGTCTCTTAAATGGGATGCTTACGCACTGTGCTCCACCATTGATTCGATATTTGGTAAAGGGAGTAAACAGATCACCCCCAAAAAGGGCAGGGGGGTGGTAAAGTGAAACTTGACCTGAGCCAGCCATGAGGTAACATCATCCAGCAATCCTTAAAATGGTCAGTTAAGTTTTAAATTGTCCCTTCTTTATTTTATTTTATACTAGCTCTATACCCGTGCTTCGCTACGAAACTATGTGATCGGGCTTAGTTTTGGGGAGGAAAAGTAAGAGGGGAATATTGTCCCTCTGCCTACCAGCGTCCATTGGTAGTCATACTGGCTAATGTCCTGTCAGTGTGAGAAAGAGTTGCAGGCTGTTTGGAAACGGAAACATAGAAACTGAAACAGATACTTGCTGTTGGAGCAAGAAGGAGACAGCAAGGAGCCTGGATGTGGCTTAGCTCAACTGTTCTCTACTAAAGCTGGTTGCTGCTGTGAAAGTAAAACGGAAACTCCCTTCCTCTGCTTGTGTTTTGCATTTGGAACAGATTTTTTTTCAGGTGGAGAGCGGGAGTAGAACTCTTTAGCATCAGAGCCAGGGGTTGGATGCAAATATTTTTACTACCGGTTTGTGTGTGTGGCTAAATTGGTGTGGGCAGGTGGGTGTGGCCGTGTGACTGGGTGGGCGTGGCTTCTTTTTTGTGCAGCACCATCCACCCATCCCGGTTCCATATTTTTTTTCTTGCCTCCTGAGCCTCAGGGAAGCCTCCCGGGAGGCTGTTTATGCTCCCAGGAGGGTTCCTTGAAGCCCAGGAAGGCAAAAAATGGAACGCAGAACCACCACCATCACCCTGCACTCTGTTTTTTGGCCTTCTGGGCCTCACGGAAGCCTCCTGGATGAAGCAGTAGGACAGTGAGAGGGATCCCGGCACAGGGGGATCATCGGAACAGCTGATCATCAGGAGGGGGAAAAAAAAGAAATACTGATTCCACTGAACCAGTAGCTATTTTTTTTACTACTGGTTTGGCAGAACAGTAACATTTTTTACTATCAGTTCACCCAAACCAGGCCGAACCAGTAGAATCCCACTACTGATCAGAGCGCGTTAATAATAATATAGGAAATACTAATGCTCTGATGGTCATTTTGAAAAATCCTTTCTTAGTGAGCACCTAGAAGCCAAGAGGAAAATACATGCCAAATTTCAAGTCTGTAGGCTTTACGGTTCTAGAGATTTTGTGATGATGCATGAGTGGTATTTTGCTTTTATATATATATATAAGTTTTTGAACAGGCAGCAACATTCGAATGCTTTTCCAGACTCTTGAGGGTTGCATTCAGCTTTGCTGGGTCACAAAATGGTGAGCTTCAATTAAATTCTAACGCACTCATTTGTTCCAATGGGAATAAATGTCTAAGTCTGCTAATGATGTTTGAGTCTGTTCTTCTCCCCTGAGGCTGTTTCAGAAAATGCTCTTGGTCTGAATCCCAACCTGGAAGGAAGGAGGAAAATAACTTCTTCATTTATGCAACGTCGAAAAACCCCAAATCTATAATAAACACCTTATTATGATTAACCAAAGTGGCACCCAAAAATGTTATACAAATCTTAGGAGTTCTCCAGAGGCTTGGGGAACAAGTAAGGAGACCCAAAAATTAGACTGATGCTTAACCAGCTGTAAATCACTAGTGCAACCACATGGCATCAGTGTAGCACACAATCAAATCAAAGATCTCCAAAAACAACCTAAATAAGTTAAAAGACTCAGAAGCCCCAGAAGATAAAACAGGAGTAATCTGCAACAGCAACAATGTAGGAAAAACAGGCAGAAGACTGGCAGAATGCATACAAGAACATCAACTAGCAGTCAGAAGACATGTGGAAAACTTAATTTCACGTTACAAGGACAGACTTAGCTACAGTTTCAACTGGGAAACTATGACAATCCTAAACAAAGCCAAGTTCAAAAACTCTAGAGAATTCCTTGAAATCTAGTATTCTGACAAATCAGCCATCAATAGGCATGTAGACCTTAATGACATTTACACAGCTTTGCTAGAGAGAAGTTCCCTGAGAATGGGCTCCAGCATGAGTCCGAAAGCTCGGAAGACTAAACCTCTGGTCTTGGTGACTGACCCAGATTGGATCCTGCAACATTATCCTTTGCCTTCATTCATAACAGGGGTCTTCAAACTTGACAGCTTTAAGACTTGTGGATTTCAACTCCCAGAATTCTTCCTCCAGTCATGTTAGCTCAGGAATTCCGGGAATTGAAGTCCACAAATCTTAAACTTGCCAAGTTTGAAGACCCTTGATTCATAACATCTATATACTTTTCAAAAGAGACAACCAACCAGTCAAAAAGGGGACAAAAAAAGACCAAAACACTTCCCCACCAACAATCAACACCCAAATGTGCTAAGATTAACATCAAGATTAGCATCAGACCAAAATCAAGAACTAAACAATACCCCAATCAAGGAACAAAGTGAAAAAGGACTGAGTGGAAGGAAATGGAAGCAGCAGCAAATAAAAAATAATTTACAATTAGCTGAAAATCTAAAATTTGTAATTTTATTGGTTGAATAATTAGTGCAATGCATAAAACTAGACTCATTATCAGCTTAAGAAATAATTGAAAATTACTGTGAATCTTTAAACATTTATATTTACATTGATGTTACCACTATTTGTCATTATTCCTAACATGAATACACATATCCTTGAAAAGAAAAGTAAAAAGACAGAGAAAACAATATTTTGTAATTGCTTCCCATTGTATCAGACTAGTGAATGCTTCAAAGAATTTATAAACATTAAAATTGCTTCTGGTTACTATTTTGACACCAAATATTTTCCCCTTAAAACCCATACTCTAATTATCTGAGTTTGTCTTGTTGTTTGACATGCAATATATAAAAAGCCTTTCTTGCCTATATTTAGTCAAATTTCTGTTCTGAATGTACAGAGTTAATTTTGCCATTGTTGTGGAGTATATTCCTTAGGTTTGCTTCCCAGTCTGATATTGTTGGCAAAGGTTTTTTTTTCCAACTTTGGACCAAATTTGTCCTCACAACTGTCCGTGTATATCTTAATAAATGGTGATCTTTTAACATTTATTTCTTCTGGAAGGATTCCTAGTAAAGAAAGATTCAACGTAAGCTCTGCTTTCACATTTTTCAAAAAAATAATTGTGGTCATTTCTTCCCAGGACTTTTGAATCATTTATTTTCAATTTCTTAAAGTGGAAGTGTCACCCGGTGTATTCATGTGTCAAACCTGTGGCTACAAACATATAATCAAAACCCCACCCCTTTTTATGAATGATGCATGTGAAACAGGGCTTCAAACACATGCTTGTGGCTATGATCTTGATTTTTTCCCCAAATCCCTGTGGACGTTCTTGATAGTAAATGTTTTTTTGCTGAAGACCACAGAGGAAATATTTTTAATGGGATTGCGGGGGTGGTGGTGGTCAATATCAAGCTCACCAAATAGGAAAATAGACTAGACATACGCTTCCTTTAAATAGCAGAGCAAATGCATGTGAAATCTGCAAGGGAGGATTATATACCATTTCACTGTAGTTTTGAGAAGGACTGTAAACTTTAATTATTGAGAACTATTCTGTGCTAAGTGATGCACCCTACTATACTTTTTGGCAGAAATGGTGTCACTGATTTCATTGGACTCTCATGACATCAAATTTTCTGCTACTAAATTTTGCTGAGAAAAAGAGCCTCTTGCCCATCAGAATTCATTATCAATGCCCAAGCTAAAAACTGTTCAGCCTCTGAAGTTGATGTTTTTAAGGTTATGGTCAATTAAGCAGAGACTTAATTTCAGTGCAGAGATGTTTCCTTAACTTTCAATCAAGACTCAAAATAAAGAGTCAACTGGTTCATCTTCTGTTCTAAACTATGATTTATGACTGTATATGTCAGAACAAGAAACTGCCTTGGTCATCCTGACTGATGAGGAAAATCCTTTATGTAACTTAAGAAAGCAACTGTTATATAGTGAGTCACCCACACAGATTTGTGAATCAAAATCTTTTAAATAGCTGTCATATATTAAATTAGATTAAAGGATAGTGAAATTGCAAAATACTCTGAGGACTGTCAATGCTTTCTTTAGCACAAAAGATTTGGCAGAATTGCAAAAATCTGGTTTGTTTGTGTTATTTGTTTCCTTGAACCCAACAATTATGATTTGTAAACCATAATTTGGAAACTAGTTGTGTAAATTGCCAAAATCGTGTCTTGCTTAATAAAATAAGATCTAAGCAGTCAATAGAAAAGGTTATCTTAAATTTTGACTGGATTCACTGATCATGCTAAGCCATAGTGTTGCTTGGTTAGTTATACTTTGTGTGATATGGCTTACTGACAAAAATATGGTTGAAGAAATCTTGTGTCAGGCTCCTTAGTACAGCTCCCAAATCAAGAAAGAGAAGACTCACAGATTCAGACTTGGTAGGTTTATTACAGGATTAGATAAACTAAGATTGGCTAATATGAAAGATTGTGTGAATTCACTCAATGTGGTTATTTCTTTATCTAAACAATTTATATGGCAATCCATTCTCACTCATGAGATGCTGGATGAATCATAATACATTAAAACAAAACAACACACTCTAAATTAACCCACACAAATTAAAACAATAAGATTGTAGTTAGGCCCAAATAAATAATTCACAGCTTAGTTTATAATTCAGTGGTTGTATTCAGAAAACACATATAACCTGTTTATTTTATTAACCCATTTTCTAAGTTCACATGCTACACTAAACAATCAAATGGGCTGGATTTCACAAAATTATAAATGCCAACAATCTATGTTCAATTGACTCTTCTCAAGCTTATGCTATGCAAATAAACTTTTAAGTGAATGAACACAGGACTCACACCCATGCACAGAAAGAATATTGAAAAATTTAACTGCTACAATCCTCCTGCAATCAATCAAATTTTATTGTGGGTCACAGAATCAGCCTGAATAAAAACAAAACACAGCATGTAACAATCACAACATAGCACACATGATAAAAGAGCCGCTACTCACACTTAGTCTAGTGAGTGGGCTGTCAACAACCTACATGTTTTACAGGATACAAATACAAACTTTGTAATAACAAGTATTCCCTCGGTATCTTTATCCATCAAAGGAAGCTGCATGTATGTCCAACTTGCAAATGGGCTAAGAAGCGTTAGGGTCTGCAAGGGTCTTGGTTAAAATCTCAGTAAAACAAGATGTAATCCTGTGTTTATAGAGATTCTCAATCTGTGATTGAGTGCTTTTTCAAGAGGCAACTGGACTTCCTGGTTTTTCTTTGAAGACATTTCACTTCTCAACCAAGAAACTCCATCTCTGACTGGATGGTGGAGAATGGAAGGATTTATATTCCTTGCAGATAGCTGGTCATTTGCATCCTTTTAGAGTCATTGAGGCCACCTGGAAGTTTATCCCAGGTGAACCCATTTGCACTACTCAGATGATCCTGACAATACAGATAAACTTCCAGGTGGCCTCAGTGACTCTCTAAAAGAATGCAAATGACCAGCTGTCTGTAATGAGTATTAATCCTTCCATTCATCATCATCATCCTCCAGAGCTAAAGAAGCTTCTCGGATGAGAAGTGAAATGTCTTCAAAGAACAACCAGAAAGTCCAGTTGCCTCTTGAAAAAGCACCTTTGGGATGTGATCTTGTAGTTCGTTCAGAGCTCTTGTCTCTACAGTGACTTTCAATACAGTACATTTTGTAACAGTTACCCCTCAACACTACTGATTGAGAATATTCAACCCCACTTGTGTAAAGCAATGTTTCTCAACTTCAGCAACTTTAAGATGTGTAGATTCCAACTCCCAGATGGGGAATTCTGGGAGTTGGAATCCACATTTCTTAAAGTTGCTGATGTTAAGAAATATGGAAATAAAAGCCCTCCAATAAGTGTTCATAAATTAATCCTAATGCTGCTTTGAAATATAATTTACTGTAATCTGACTGAGTTCTAAATGATGTCTTGCTATATTCTAATGATAATTTGGTATCAAGAATGTTTTGAAAGCTATCATGGCCTGTTCTCCCCCCCCAGGTATGTGTTAGCATCTCACATGGGAATCCCAATTTTTGTCAAATGTCTTTTAATTGGAATTTTCAATGGGAACAATATCTATCCGACATTGAACTGAGAGGCAGTTTGGTGTCATTGCTTAATGCCCCACAATCTAGAAACTGTGAGGCTGTGAGTTCTAGTCCTGGCTTAGGCAGGAAACCATCTAGATGACCTTTGGCGAGTCCCTCTTTCTTAGTCCAAGGAAGAACACAAGGGCAAATCACTTCTGAAAGTGTTGCCAAGAAAAATGTAAGTGCTGGAAGACAACATTGAGTCAAAAATAGAATAGAATAGAATAGAATATTCTTTATTGACCAAGTGTGACTGGACACACAAGGAATTTGTCTCTGGTGCAAAAGCTCACACTCTAAAATAAATAAAATAAACTAATAAGATTAATAATAAATAAAACTAATAAAATCTTGGAACTGAAAATGAATTTTAAACCAATCATAAATAACCATGCCCTCATTTCAATATTTATTGTTTTTACTTGGAATAATTTCTTTAGGAAGCCTCTTGCAATAGAATGAGAGCTTCAAAGGTTTTTGTATCAAACAAAGACTTTAACAAACCTTGAAGGAAATCAGAACAGTGAACTCAGTTGAAAAAGAGCATAGATCTGCACGGCTTTAATATATAAAAAAAAGTTATAAAATTCTTACAGGTATGCTAAATTTGATAGGATGGAGGTAATCCATGTTTATCATGGTTTAATCTTTTAAGGTAATCTTTGTTTATGCTAATAGGTCCCATGTTAAATGTAGCAACTCTAGACCTTGAAAATAAATTGTAGGAAGAAAAATCCGGTCTGGTTCCAAGCTGTGAGAAAGGTGCTGGAAATAAAATGGAGGCTAACTGGCTGCAAGGAAATAATATTTATTTGGAAACTTCAGTGACAGCAGCAAATGTTTCTGGGGTGGCTGACCCCTTGACTTAAGAATGGATGAATTTTTATAGGGTTCTGAGATGCTCCAGGTGGTTGTGCAATTTAGTGAGCCTTGTGCCTTTTGCTATTCTAATGGTGGTGGGTTAATCCTATGACCTAGAGGTCATGTCCTAGAGGTCATGTCTTGTTCTTAAAATTTGGGTGAGGGGTGTAAATTCTTAATCCCAGCCTGGGGGAGTCGTGGCTGAAGATGTTTTGTTTATGAATAAATTGGCTTGGATTTCTGAATGGATACAAAATATTCATTCCTAATGACCAATCTCTTCTGTTTAAGGCTATTTTACTATACAGGAAGAATGGAGCCGCTTCCTGCCTTTAAGAACATGTTTCTTCATTTCTCCTTTGGTGAAATATAATATTCTTCCTTTTTTAATATTCCCCAAAATATTTCATTCTCTGGAGGAGGGAGCTTCCATCTCATATCATGCAAATTGCATAAATGATCGATGTAATTACCAGCAAGTGACTCAGAAAGTTGGCTTAACTTAACCACAGCTAGTCAATATTTTGGCTAAAGTGTCTACTATTTCCTTTCCTTTCTCTTTCTGTCTCTCTCACCCAGATATTGGAATCCATTCTTTTCCAGGATCTTTCTTTGAATATGTTATTGCTTAATCTCTATATACTCTTTTTATGAATGCAGGGGGATATCTTGTTTAAAGTGGAATGAATCTGCCCTCTAGTGCTAGCGGTTCTCTACTTCAGTTCATCAGAGCAGCTTCTCCAAAACACTTATCTTCATGGAAGAAAATTGATGAATGGGCATGAATATGGTGAAGTGTAGAATTAAGCCTACTTATACATATCCGATGTCGATCGGAAAGGTCGGCAGTTCAGCGGTTCGAATCTCTAGCATCGTGTAATGGAGTGAGTCCCTGTTACTCGTCCCAGCTTCTGCCAACCTAGCAGTTTGAAAGCCTGTAAAAATGCAAGTAGAAAAATAGGGACCCCTTTGGTGGGAAGGTAATAGCGCTCCCTGCACCTTTGGCATTTAGTCATGCCGGCCACATGACCACGGAGCCGTCTTTAGACAGAGCTGGATCTTTGACTTTGTAATGGAGATGAGCATCACCCCTTAGAGATGGAAACAACTAGCACGTATGTGCGAGGGGAACTTTACCTTTACCTATACATATCCTAATTTGTTGTTCCAATGAAGGCATATAAATGACCTCCCCTTCATGTTGGTATTGCAGATAACTAAAACCTGAAATTAAAACAACAGCAAATGTTTTCTTTGAAAATAGATGTGAAAATGTGTTGAAGAGCTGTATAAGGCAGTCCCTGTTATCTTGATAAAAGCATGCCTGAACTTGGTTAGCCCTTGGATAAAAGCTGGCCAAAAATGAAATAAAATGCAAGGACTGTTGATTTATATTAGGTAGTGGAAATAAAGGCTGCGGTTTTTTATTTGTTTTTGAAAGTCTTGCTACGTGGTCTGGAAGTGTCTTTTAGCTTTTGAGGTGAGCCAACCAGCACCTTATCAGTTAGCTTGTGATCCATGACAAGCAAGCCAAAAAAAAGGGGGGAGGGGTTGATTGGCACTGTTTATTACAAATTTATTAGTTTATTAATTGTTGTCCAAGCTAGTCAGTGTGTGAGATTACTTTGTGATACACTATGTTGCACTAATCTGTCCAACTAGCCCAAGAAACCATACTTCGCCACATCATGCAAAAAGTTTAATTTGGGATGTTAAGGAATGTGCATATTAGAATTTATCCAAACTTAGTTGATTTCCTTGGCTAGTATTTGGGAAGCATTCCTGTGCTTCATTTTGCACATCCTTAGCTACAACTGTAAGAAGTCCCCACCCTCCCTGCAAGAATGAAATATTTTGGGAAATATTAAGAGGCAGAATATTATGTTTTCTCAAAGGAGAAATGGAGAAACATGTTCTTAAAGGCAGGAAGCAACCCCAGTCTTCCTGCATAGTAAAACAGCCTCAAGCAGAAGAGAGCAGAAGAGTCTTTAGGAATGCAGATTTTGTATCCATTCAGAAATCCAAGCCAGCCTATTCATAAACAAAACACCTTCAGCCACAGCTCCCCCAGGCTGGGATTGAGAATTTACATCCCCCACCCAAATTCTAAGAACAGGACATGATCTCTAGGACATAATAGGATTAACCCACCATTAGAATAGCAAAAGCCATAAGGCTCAATAATTGCACAACCCCCCAGGAGCATCTCAAACCCTATAAAAATACAGTATATCCATTCCTATGCTAAGGGGTCAGCCACCTCAGAAACATTTGCTGCTGTCACTGAAGTTTCTGGAAACCAAAAAAACCTTCTTTCCTTGCAGCCAATCAACCTTCATTTTATTCCCAGCACCTTTCTCCCAGCTTGAAACCAGACTGGATTTTTCTTCCTACAATTTACAACAGAGCAGGGCAGCCTCCACCAGGTGGAAGATATAGCTTTTTCACAGTGATAGTCTGTAGCTATTTGAAACCCCTATTTGCTGGCTGATCACAGCATATTCTTCTCAACAGCCAATTCCTTCCAATTCCCAGGTAATTTGGGGAAGTAAAAAGTTGATTCTCCAAATCACTTTGTTAGAAGCACTCTAGCAAATTGACATCATTTGCATAATTACACAAACAACTTTCTGTACCTGATTAGGCAAAGTACTCGCATTTAGATGCAATGGGCTTTTTAAATTTAATAGGTGATGCCAGTGCTGTGACTCAAACATGCCATTAAATTAAAATTTGATTGTATCCGTAAATCATTATTGCCTTTAACATCTGTATCTCTAAATGCCAGTGGCTTGGAAGTACAAGTACAAGTTAGGTCACTGCACTCTGGTGCTGCAATTGATTCCTATACACATCTTGTTGGTCATTAGCAGAATAAAACTCTGGATGCCAAATTCAGCATTACTTCCCAAACTACACCCATTGCTTCCCAATATAAAACATCACAATGAAGACCAGCTGTTTGGATGGTCACAAACCCAGGGAACAAAGATGGTGGGATTCAAAGCGATTTATGTCTATGGTGATTCTCAGTCATCCAGGTCATGGTTGTCCTGCAGATGCTTTCTTTCAAAAGTCAACTGGACTTTCTTGCTTTGCTTGAAGACGTTGCACTTCTCATCCAAGAAGCTTCTTCAGTTCTGACTGAATGGTGGAAAATGGAAGAATTTATATTCCTTGCAGTTGTCTGGTTGTTATTCCTCTGAGTCATTGAGGCTGCTTGGATGTTTGCAGACTACAGGATTCAGGTGACCCTGAGGGCTTAAAATAAATCTCCAAGTGGCCTCAACAACTCTCAGAAAGAGGGTTCACAAGTGGATGACTGCAAGGCATATACAATAAATCTTTATATTCTCCACCATTCTGTCAGAACTGAAGAAGCTTCTTGGATGAGTAGTGAAATGTCTTCAAGAAAAAAAAAAGAGTTGCCTTTTGAAAGAAAGAATCTTTGGGACAATCAAGTGGCTTGTTTTGGCCATCAATACAAGTTATTCCAACGGACCTGTAAAGTAAACCATGTTGCAACCAAAGGAATGAATAAATGCTTTATTGGCCAAGTGTAATTAGACACACAAGGAATTTGTCTTGAAAGCTGTTAACGATTGTTGTAATAAAGTATCAACACACACATTTTTGATTTGCCTAATGCTCACTTTGCCTCCTCAATAGTTCATAACTATTGAACTGTTTGAAGTAAGGATTAAACCACCAAAACCTGGCACCGTAGTGCAAAATGTAAATCTTTGTATGCTTTGAAGAGTCCTGGATTCCACCTCACCAGGGGTTCAAGGCAAGGCAATACTGACATAGAAAAACAATTATCCAATATAACCTCCTCCAATTTTTGCTTTCCACAGGACCAACTAATACACTGGGCTGAAGGCTAACTATATTAGATAGATGTATCTTGTTTCCACATGTGACCACTTAGCTGAACTGAAATCCAATTAATGAAAATTCTGCTGCGCATCATTCAAGGCTTTTGATTTTGATTCAATTTGTTGAATTTATGAGCCGTGGAGGTATAGTGAACTGCCTGCAATGTGGCAGTTTGAATCTTACCAGGCTCAAGATCGACTCAGCCTTCCATCCTTCCTAGGTTGGTAAAATGAGGCTCCAGATTGTTGAGGGAAATATGTTGACTCTGCAAATCACTTAGAGGGCTGTATAGCGATATATAAGTCTAAGTGCTATTGCTATTCTCAATTTCAGGTAGAGAAGATGGAATGTTTTCTCCAAATATTCTGTGTTCGTTCTCTCTCACCGAAGTCCACCCACAGTTCAAACTTTCTCTGTAGAAAGACATGGAAACATTCCTGACACCTTTGATATCAAGTAGTTCCATTTTACAGGACTAAAAACCTCAGAACTGTATCTAAAATATTTCTGTAGCAGTGGCGCTTATGTTTAATGAGATCGAAGGCTTAGGGCTGAACTAAGGGTTTGGTTTACATATCAAAGCTTAGGAAGGTTATTGGCAGCGAGGAGAGCCAATGAAGGAAGTTCTTAGAACATTAGTGACTCCTGTCCCAAAGGTATTCTTTCAAGAGGCAACTGGACTTTCTGGTTTTTCTTTGAAGACGTTTCACTTCTCGTCCAAGAAACTTCTTCAGCTCTGACTGGATGGCAGAGAATGGAAGGATCAATATTTCTTGCAGCCAGCTGGTCATTTGCATCTTTAGAGTTGTTGAGGCCACTTGGGGGTTTGTCTGTGTCCTCAGGATCAGCTGAGTAGGTTCCACACCCGTTTGCACTACTTGGGCAAGTGGGCATCCCCACTTGCACAAGCAGCAACCGAGCGCGTGAACTCGTTCTCCATTTTTTTGAGCGGCGTTCATGCACACCGCTCACACAAATGCAGCTGTGTGTGCACTTGCTGGCCACTCGTGTGGAACCATCCCTCTTCCCCATCCCCTGCCGGTCCACAAAGCTGAACTCTGTTAAAAAGGACTTTCTCCCTGGAACTGCGAAACATCTTGTGTAGTAAAACAACAACAACAACAACAATGCTCTTATGATAAAGGGTTAAGATTTACATTTTTTATTTGCACTTTTTTCCTGTAATTTTGCCACTTCGTTTTCTTGCGGGGCAGACTTTGTAATCGTAGGTGGTAATTTTAAAATTATTTCTTCGTCTTCATTATCTTCCGGCTGAGATTTTCGGCGCTCAAAAAATGTTGGCGTACACACTGGTGTGGGATCCTGGACAGAGCGGAGAAGAAAATTATTGAATTAAGAACAACCCGTTGCAGGCTTATTTTAAAAAGTATATTTTTCACAAAAAGCTGAAATATTTGTGGCCAATGGTAGAAACAGGAAAGCTTTTTACCCGGGTCATAATATGGACAATAGAAGTAAAAAAACTGATAAACTCTTCACAGTTAGTAGTTTCTGAAGAAAATACTGAGAAACATTTCCCTCAAATATTATAAATTTAATTCAATATGGTAACTTCATTATCCTCTTTTCCATGACTAAATTCCTAAGTATTATTTGGAAGTGATACAGCAGAGAGAGGGGAAATAATGTTATAGGGTGAGCCAAGCCTCCCAGTATGTCCCTTCTGAACACCCAGGAAAAGGACAAAGAAAGCAGTCAAAGATTTCATCCTAAGAGGGCATTGGGGGAAGCAAAGTCTTTCAGGAGCCTTCCTTTCTCTGGGACTTTAAGGCAATTTGAAGATCACCGGTTTCCAAATATAATGGGAAAATACTGCTAGCACTCCGGTGTGGGTGTGTCGGAGGACAATTTGAGTCCTATGGTAGAGCAGGGAGGGAGGAAGTGGGGTAGCTTAGTAGGCAAAGAGGAAAAAACTTGGACTTCAGCAAATCAACAGCTGACAAGCCGAAAAGGAAAACTGAATTCATCAGCTTCGCGACCCAGCAGAGATGCTGAAAAACTAAACATTCGGCAGCTGATGGCAATAGAAGGTGGCTAAAGGCAACAAAGGAGAACAGAACTATTAACAGGACTCTAGGAATCAGATAAACACACAAGTGTTGGCATTAGTATAGCGTAATACAGTGATACCTCGGTCCTTGTTGGTAATTCATTCTGGAAGATGAATACTAAAACCGGTACTGAGAAAACCATGTGACCTGCTTTTTCGGCTGGAAGAAATAGCAAGGTACGACGCAGCTGACACCAGCAAGTTCTTCCTTGCATGTCAACTACCAGGAGAAAGATGAGCACTGGGACAAGATTTCGGCTTCAAAAAATACATTGAATACTGAATTTGATGAGTTTTGAAGCAATTGAGTGCCAAGCTATGACTGTATAAGCATTCAGTGTCAAGTGTTAAAGTGGAGTTAGCAAACAAGTAACTTTATTAACCTTTTTATATCCCAGAAATCTTTTTGAAATCACAGGCCAAAAGTAACAATTTCATTGGTGGTCTGTACCATTTCTCAAATGAACCCTTTGCAGGCATGAAGATCAGCATAAAGACCTTCCATTCAAGGAAACACCATTGTATAAATATTAGTTACTATACAGGTAGTCCTCTATTTACGACCAATCGCTGGCTCACATTCATGGCCACCTATGCAGCATCTTGTGGTTCACATGATTACAATTTATGACTTTTTGCTAGAAACTGGCATTTATTTCTAATTTATGGAAAAGAAAAATAAATGCCATTGGGTACAATAGGTTTGCTTAATTGCCTTAAAAATGGTTTGTAAAACTGGGCACAGTAGCATGACCCGCTTAATGATCAGTACAACATGCAGTCATAATTCTTGACTCAATTATGGCTGTAATTCAAGGACTACTTGTATTCCAGTATTTTTTCCCTTCTTCAGATAAAAAAAGGCCCATCATAATTCAGAAGATTTCAAAACCCCAAACTTGCACTTACTTCATCATCCACTGATGCATCCTCATTAGAATCTGATTTTGAAACCATCTTTTTCTTTATTGGAGGCATCTGGGCACTCTTAAGAAAGAGAATCTTAGTGTTAAGGCTACCTCATAATCCAACTTTTAACAATATATGTTAACTAATAATCTTTAAAACAGTTCATATATTGAATTTGTCTTGAAACTATGAAGTTCAGGAAAAAAAAAACAGGGTGATTAAAAACAAGGTGAAGCAAAGATTAATATTGGTTTGCATGACACACGTGTCTTTTTAAGAAAGTTTTCTGTGGCTGCCAATTAGAGTTGCCAATAGGGTTTCCTAAAAAAAATCACAAGATTTCACATTCAAATAAACCCAGATTCTAGACAAAAAAATCTAGAAAGCCCCTCAATAAATCAGTTTTAAACTAAATTATTTCTATCTACCTAATACGCACAATCTAAATATATAAAAAAAATTATTTCATTAAATGTTAAAATCCTAGAAACCCAGAGATGGAAAAACCTACACCTGTGTTTAAAAACTCAGCACTGGCAACCCTGCTGCCAACCTTTTGAGTCCACTGGGAACCACAAGCTTTTGTCTGAATCATGTGTCAAATGATTTCACATCTCCAATTGTCTGGTGACAATATAACCTTTGTATTCTAACTGAAGGCATTTAAATTTACAGTCAGTATGCAATAATTGTGTTTATAACTCTTTCTTCTCATTATACTAAGTATTATTCAGGGGGGGAAAAAGAACATTCACTTACAAATCCAGGGAAATCATAATCTATTCCTTTCTCAGCAAGCCTTTTTCGCAACTTGTTTTCCTTTTTCAACAGCCTCTCAGCCATTTTTTCTTCCTCCTCTGCTGTTCGGTTCCGGTTGTAGCGTTTTACAGCTGGGTATGATGGCTTTCTGAACTTTCGCTCAGAACCTTTAAATAGGTTTTCATGTACTTTTTCTGCTGGCATAAACTCACCTGTAACATGCAATCAAGACAATAGAAGCCATGGGAAACAGAACAAGGCCATTATAAAAGTTTCTGCCGTGTTCTCTTCAAAAATGTTTTAAACAGCAATAGAAATTGTTTTCTTCAAGTCCATATACTAAACACAGAATATCAATGCATTATGGATTCAGTCCAACAAAGATGCAGGATCAATGCTTCCCCTTGTGGCATGTAGCACCTCTCTCTCTCCAGCGCATATGCTATATATTTCAATTTTTGGTCATAATGTTTGGTTTACTTTAATATTGTCTGTCCCCACCAATGCTTGCTATACAAATTGGCTAAATAAATATGATTAATTTCATCCTATATTATTACACTGCATTTTATTTTTGTATATTATAATACTGTATTATTATTGTCCTTGTAAACCCCTACAGCCAGGCTAGATTGAGGGGGTATATAATTTCCATAAAGAAATAAATTCATTTGCTATTGTTCCCAAGCACCTGTACAAACAAATAAAGCAATAAAATACTTCTGCCACATCAAGCTTGATTTGAATGCTGTGTGGTGTCCAACTGTTTCCCCCTGTTAGTTCTGGGAAGAAGAGTATTCCATCATTTTTCTCAAACTTAACTATCAAGACAAATGTAATCTATCACAGTCAGTTGAGTAAGCATTAAAAAAAGAGGAAAATCTATATTGGGTTTGGATTACATTTCAAGGCAGATAGCGTAATGGGGAATAAAGCTGCAACCATACCTAATCTCAATGCAAAAGATTTAATTGCACTGCATTATTTATAAAATGTATTGATGGCCTCAATCCCAAAGGCTGAGGACACTTCTAAAATATACTAATCCAATACATAACATAGATTAACTATAACAATTCTGGTGCTTGTAGCCACACAAATAATTCAAACAGATCAAGTTGTTCCTTCTCTTCAGAATCTCACAAAGGTGAAAGTTACCCTCATCTTGCAAGGCAAGCTATGAAAAACAGCTGTTTTTATGTTCCCACACCATTCACACACACTGTGATAGGAAGGGTCCTTCCCAGGTGCTCATCATTATGTAAAAGAGGCAGATAAAATATATCAGGGAATAATAATCCTTGCAAAAAAGAACAGCTGCAAATTCTGAGAGACACACAGATTAAAAAGAGATGAGAGAAAGAATTGGAAAGGAAAAAAAGGAGAGAGTTTTAGTGGGAATAATTTTCAACATAACTGACTCCTTGATGGAATTGCTAATTTAACAAATTGGGATATACTCACATTTCAAGAGTTTTTCACGGACAAGGTAATTGTTCATGGTATCTGCAGCTATCTTTGCAATTTCATCATATTCAAATTCCACAAATGCATAACCTTTGCTACCTCCTGTCTATTGAAGAGAAGGATATAAAATCTTTTTAAAATACAATACTTTTATATAGTTGAAGTATTATTTTGCTTTATTACCATTAGTAGATATATTTCTGCCTCTTTTTTAGTAGCTCATGGCATGACAGAAAGCATTCCTTTTTCCAATTTGTTTTACATACTGTGCAGTATGTTAGGTTAAGAGAACACCTAACCACAAAGTCACCCAGTGACAATCTTAATCCAAAAAACATTTTCTGAGCTATAAAATGAAAAGTGCTTTTACTTATCACCAATAGACACTGACTTTGTTAAAGCAACAACAGGGAAGCCTCATTACAGTTAATTAAAATTAGTAAGGATTTTTTTTGTCCATGGAGTTTATTTTCAGCTATTTTTAAAAATGATGTAATAGAAAATATAGCCTGATTGATCAGGACTTCTGCCAAGTCATTTCAAGAAAGAACCCAATCCATGTTTTCAATACTCTACAGAAGAATACTGTACACTGGGTAGCACCATGGTAGTTTATTGCAGAAAATAAAGGGGTCCTTGTCTCAAAGGTACATTTTCAGGAGGCAAATGGACTTTGTTTTTTCTTTGAACTCCTGACAGGAGCTGAAGAAGCTTCTTGGATGAGAAGTGAAATGCCTTCGAAGAAAAAACAAAGTCTAGTTTCCTCCCGAAAAAGCATCTTTGGGACAATCATGGATGACTGAGAATCTCTACAAAGGGGCCCTTGGTAGTTTCCAGCCTAAAATATTTATTATTTTAAGGAGGAATGCCATTGGAAAAGCAAGCAAGCAGTAAGAGTCCTGGATTAAGAGATTACATCAGAATCAAAACTGCAAAATGGTTATATTGTATGTTGAACTCTAAATACACTCTCCCACATATAGTTTGTAATTGTTCTAATTCCTTCAATGGCTTTGTTTTACTTTCTCTGACCCTTTGTGGTTTTTTCTTTGTACCCTATGACTATATGAAGTTTTGGACTAGTCATTCTTTCTTAGTCCAACCCACCTCACAGGGATTGTCGTTGTGGGGAAAATAAGCATTAAGTTCTCCACCTAAAGTTTATACAGGCAGTCCTCGAGTTATGATCACAATTGAGTCCAAAATTTCTGTTGGTAAGGGTGATATATTTGTTAAGCGAGTTTCCCCCCATTTTATGGCTTTTCTTGCCACAGCTGGAAAGTGAATCATTCAGTCATTAAGTGGATCTGGCTTTCCTTGCTGACTTTGCTTGTCAGCAACCGGCTGGGAAGATTACAAATGGTGACCACGTAACCCAGGACAGCGCAACTCTCAGAAGAAACATGTCAATTGCCAAAAGTCACCAAATTTTTATCACAGGACCACGGGGGATGCTGCAAAGGTTAACTATGACAAAACGGTAACAAGTCCCATTTTCAGTGCTGCGGCCACTAACCCAACTGTTGTAAGTCAAGGACTACCAGTACATGCATTATCTGAGGGAGATGGGCAGTTAAGAAATGTGAAATATATAAATAGACTAGATACCTGTGCTTTGGTACGAAACTATGTAGTCATTAGTTATTAATTTTTGAGATAATAAGGGGAAAATTTTTTGCCACTGCCTACCAGCATCCATCGGTATTCATAATGGCTAGCATCCTGTCAGTGTGTGAGAGTTGAGGGCTATTTGGAAACTGAAACAGTATTTGCTGTGTGAGCAAGGAGACGACAGCAAGGAGCCTGGGCATGGCTTAACTCAACTGTTCTGCACTAAAGCTTCTTGGTGCTGTCGTCTGCTTGTGTTTTGTATTTTGGAACAGATTTCTTTTCAGGTGGGGAGGGGGAGTAGAACCTCTTAGCATCAGAGCGTGTTAATAATATAGGAAATACTAATGCTCTGATGGTCATTTTGAAAAATCCTTTCTTAGTGAGCACCTAGAAGCCAAGAGGAAAATGCGTGCCAAATTTCAAGTTTGTAGGCTTTATAGCTTTGGAGATTTTGTGATGATACGTGAGTGGTATTTCATATGTGTGTGTGTGTGTGTGTGTGTGTATTTGTTTTCTTAAGTTTTCACGGGTATTTATATGTATGGTATTCAGCTTTGTTCGGGTATTTTCCCACGTCATGATAGTTGTGCTTTTAAAGTTGTTTCGGCAGAATCTCACCTGCCATCATCAGGCTTCTGTATAGTGTTCGTCTGTGAGTCAGAAACGACTGGGAAAGTCTGACTCACAGACTAACACAATACAGAAGCCTGATGATGGCAGATGGGATTCTGCCAAAACGTTGCTACAACTTTAAAAGCACAACTATCATGACGTGGGAAAATACCCAAACAAAGCTGAATATTGCATACATACATACATATATACATACATATTCATTATTATTAACTAATTCATTAAATCGAAGCAAAGTTTACCTTTTTACTCCTCGAAAGGCGGACCCGAGTCACTGTCCCAAACTGGCTGAAGTACTGCTGGAGCTGAGCCTCGTAGAGGCCTCTCGGGAGGTGACCCACGTAAACGACACCCGGATTCACCTTCTGATTCTGGGAGGTAAAACGACGAAAGGCGTTAAACAGACCTTGGAAGTTTCCTCTCTCCCAGCGCCCGGCGGGAGAAACCACCGCGTTCCTCCTCGGGTTCTTACCTTGGAGGCCGCCTTGCGCACCCGGTGCACCTCAGCCTGGAATTCGCGCTGCCGCTCCGGGTCCAGAGACAGGAGGGGAGTAGCTGCCGACGCGACACTGGTCGCTGCCATCACGCTTCAGAAAGAGAGCGAGAGCGAGAGAGAGGGGCGGCAGCGCGCCTGCGCCACAAACCGGAAGCTCAGTTTCGTCACGTCCTCTTTGGCTCCGCCGGAGGGGATGCTGTGAACACTCCAAGGAGACACAGAAAGAGAGCAGTGGCCCCTATTGGTCAGAGCGTGAAACAGCAGCTTCTTTACGCTGCTTCGTGTTTTCATTTTTATAATCCTTCCCAAAATAAGATTGGAAACAAAGCGGGAATAATGATTAAGAGTTTAGGAGAGTGCTCAAAAGCAAGGTGATCTTCCCAGATCTTTCAAGGCTGCTGTTTTAGGTTTCATATTTAATATTTATTTAGTGTTATTTTTATGGGTGTTTCTTGAAAGCTACTCAATGTCATTAAAAGAGTGGGATAGTTACATATATATTTTTTTACAAAAAACAGTAAAATAGAAAGTAGCAATGAAAGAGAATGTTTGTAGTTTAGGGTTGAACAGTTAGAGCCCTTGGTGCTTTCTGACCTTGATTGTTTTCTTGCAGAAGTTTCAATCAACTAATATTAGGAACAGCTTGCCTTCAAAAGTTGTGGGTGATCCATCATCGAAGGCTTTCAAAATGAGACTGAACTACAGATAACAGACAATCAGAATTGGAAGGGATCTTGTAGGTCATCTAGTCCAACCCACCTGCCCAAGCAGGAGACCCTACACCACTTCTGACAACTGGCAGTCCAATCTCTTCTTGAAAGTCTCAAGTGATGATGCTCCCACAATTTCCAAGGGCAAGCTGTTCCAGCCATTTATCTGAAATGGTAAAGGCTCCCCTGCTTGAGGAGGGGGTTCGATTAGAAGACCTCCAAGGTCCCTTCTAACTATACTATTCTGTGTTCTATGTTCATTATCCAAATAGGTAATATCTTCAGTGCTACAAGAGAACGGGATTTGCTCTCTGTTTATATCCAGTGACTTGTCCAGTCAGTGTTGATACAGGTATTGTTTTCTTCTTGGTAGCTCCTTGATTAGGCAACTGGTTACTTTTTGATTGTGAGTTGATAGTCCTTGATGAGGATATTATTTACTGCTTGCTGGTCTGGTATTAATCCTCGTTTCATTCTCTGCTTATCTGGGTGTTGATTGCTGGTGAGGTGGTGTTTTTCTCTTTCTCTCCTTTAGCTTTTTGATTATTTTTCCAAAACTATCACTACAGACTACTACAGATTGCCCTGAGACGCTAACATGATCCTACTTTGTCTTTTGAGTCCTGATTATCAGTCTTGAGCCTATGAATCCTTTTGCACAAAGGATGTCCCAGGCACAATCCTGACCTCACATTTCTGGCATACAAGGGCACAGAACAGCATTTTTCAACCCTTCAGCAATTTTAAGACAGGTGGACCACAGCTCCTAGAATTCTTCATTTCCAGGGGAATTCTGGGAATTAAAGTCATATCTATTTTAAAGTTGCTACAGCTGACAACCCTCAAAACAACGCTATAGAGCACTGCACAACTAGACACAAAAACAGTTTTTTCCCAAATGCCATCACTCTGCTAAACAAATAATTCCCTCAACACTGTCCAAATATTTACTAAGTCTGCATTACTATTACTATTAATCTTCCCATCCTTCCTTCCACCCACCTCCTCCCACTTGTGGCTGTATGACTGTAACCTTGTTGCTTGTATCCTAATGATTTTTATTGCCTGTTTCCTAGTATGATTTGATTGCTTATTTGTGTCTTATGACTATCATTAAGTGTTGTACCTGATGATTCTTGACTCTTGACAAATTATCTTTTATGTATACTGAGAGCATTTGCACCAAGACAAATTCCTTGTGTGTCCAATCACATTTGGCCAATAAAGAACTCAACTCAACTCAACTCTACTCTACTGGCATAGACAACGTTGGAAGAAGAGCGGTTGAAAGTTCCTCTAAACTAGCGAACGCCTTTGATTGGGATTACAATCCCCATCACGACGGATACCTAAGTGGGGCGACGGGAGTTGTAGTCCAACACTCAGGAGAGAGAGAGAAAGAATCACAACATCGTGCCTTGAACGCCTTACTCCCAAGTAGAGGCATACTCAGAACCAACCCCGCCCGCCCCCTCCCATTAGCTCCGCCCCCGGGCGGTTGCAGCCGACTTTTTCCCCCCCTCGCACGCGGGACCCTTCTCAACCTATCAGGAGGCCCGAACGAGCCCAAGCGAATCGGCCCGAGAAAAGGACCCCGCGATTGGCTTGCCTATTTCTATCCCTTCTCCCATAGGCTGCCTCCTCCGCGACGTCGCTTTCTATTGGCTCGCCGAGGGGCAAACGGAGGCGGGACGTCCGGGAGCCGAGAGAAGGAGAGAAGAGTGAGAGAGCGAGAAGAAGGAGCGAAGCTGAGGAGAAGTTCGGACGCTCGGAGGTCGGAGCTGCTCCCGGCGAAGCGGGAGCTCGAGCCGTCATGAGCGGCGGCGTCTACGGAGGAGGTGAGCGGCCTTTTAGGCGGGAGGGGGCCGCCCTTTCTTTCACGCGGGCCGGCGGAGGGCGGAGCTTCTGAGTGCCCTGCCCCGCAAGCGACCTCCTCGGGCTTCTCGCTTCGGCAAATTGCCTGCCGGCTTTCTGAGCCTCCGGGTGACGTCGACGCCGGCTTCCCCTCCTTGCTGCCCCGAGACTCACTTGGCGCACGAATTCCTGGTGGTTAATCCTGATATGGTCAGCTATATATGTGTGTCTCTGTGTGTATATGTATAGTGTATGTATATGTGTGTATACACACACACACACACACACACACACACACACACACACACACACCTTACTCGGGCTTCCATCCAGATTTCAGGACATGAGGGTGATGTAATGGTTAAAAAACACAAGTGTGTGAAGTGATATTTATCTTTTGTTTGTTTTGGTTCCGTTCTGAGGGACGGTTTGTCAGAAATGGCGTAGGGTCTCCTGCTTGGGTGGGTGGGGGAATTGTGCTAGAACTAGATGACCTACAAGGTCCCTTCCAACTCTGTTAATGGGTTAAATCGACAGAATTGTTTTATTTCCGAAGAGAGGGTCACTGATATATGAGTTATATTTGTGTTATTTCTAAAATCCAAATGGTCTGCGATTAATATATGTTTATATGTGTCTGTATGTCTCTGTGTATATTTATACACACACACACACACACACACACACACACACACACAAAGCATCATGTATATGTGCATGAATGGATACAGATCTATCTGTCTCTGTCCGTCCGTCTACACACACACACACACACACACACACAATCATATGTATATATGTATATATGCATGTATGGATACAGATCCATCTATCTGTGTCTGTCGATCTGTTCGTCCGTCGGTCCATCTACACACACACACACACACACACACAGAATCGTATGTATATGTGCATGTATGGATACAGATCTATCTGTCTGTGTCTGTCGATCTGTCTGTTAGTCTGTCCGTCCATCCATCTACACACGACACACACACACACACTATCATATGTATATGTGCATGTATGGATACAGATCTATCTGTCTGTGTCTGTCGATCTGTCTGTTAGTCTGTCCGTCCATCCATCTACACACGACACACACACACACACACACTATCGTATGTATATGTGCATGTATGGATACAGATCTATCTGTCTATGTCTGTGTATCTGTATTATCTGTCCATCTATCCATCCATCTCCATAAACAGACACAGACACACACACAGAGTATCGTATGTATATGTGCATGTATGGATACAGATCTATCTGTCTATGTCTGCGTATCTGTCTGATCTGTCCATCTATCCATCCATCTCCATACACACACACACACACTCTTTTGAGAATGAGCATCAGAATTTTAATTTTTAATGTGTGTCAGTGTGTTCACAGAAAGAAGTGAGTACAGGTAGTCCTCAGCATGGAACAGTTCCTTTAGTGACCGTTCAAAGTTACAATGGCACTGAAAAAAGTGACTTATGACCATTTTTCACAGCTATGACCTTTGCCGCATCCCCATGATCATGTGATCAAAATTCAGATACATGACAACTGGTTCATACTTATAACCGTTGCTGTATCCCAATGTCACGTGGTTACTTTTTTCAACCTTCTGGTAAGCAAAGTCAATGGGGAAGCCAGATTCACTTAACAGCCAGCTTACTAACTTATCAATTGCAGTGATTCACTTAATAACTGTGGCAAGAAAGATTGTAAAATGGGGCAAAACTCACTTAACAAATGTCTCATTTGACAAACAGAAATTTTGGGCTCAGTGATGGTCATAAGTCAAGGACTACCTGTAAAGGCTATCTCATAGCATGGCTATGTGTAGTTCTTCACTACATTTACTTGTATACTGGTACATATAAGAAACTCATTCATTCAGGAGTATGATGAATGGCAATAGATATTTTTACGTCTTCTGAATGGAGAATTTGAGCGTTTGGTCAGTAAAAGCAAGGTAGTGCTTTTGTGCTGAATTTAAATAAATTCAAATAATGCCTCTCTGTTTGCAGATGAAGTTGGTGCTCTGGTGTTTGATATTGGCTCCTGCACAGTACGAGCTGGCTATGCTGGAGAAGATTGCCCAAAGGTAAGGATGAAAGTGAAGTGGTAGATTAAGCCAGGAACCCTCATGATTTAGTAATATACTAAAGCAAAACTATATGAGTGTTTTAGTTCCCAGAATTCCCTATTCCCATATTGGCTGGGGAATTCTTGGAGTTGAGGTCCCCACATCTTAAAATTGCTGAGGCTGACAGACACTGCTCTGTATAATGAACAATGGATCACTGCCTGAGCAATTGTGGTCCAGTAATACATGAAACATTAGTTATGTGTTTATTTGTCATACCTGCTTGATTAATTTGGCATGCTCTGAGTCTCATCAATTAAACAATGTCCCTGGTGGATACGTTAATATATTACTAATTGATTGTTAATATTGTCCAGGATTTCTTTTAGATGATATATTCTGTGTTTTATTATTGTATTTTGGAAACTTCCCACATTTGTAATAGATCGGGCAGCCTATAAATATTAGAAATAATTATTGCCCAGGAAAGATTACCTTTCGCTTCTCATATCACTGTAGTTTTGCCTTCTTAAGATCATATCCCTACAAATTCTTCTCTTGGATCTCAATCTTTATGTATACAACTCCCTAGGTAATAACCGACTTATTGCAACAGCAAAAACATTTCCAAAGACATTTGGTCAACTGCATCTTGATCTTTGATGGCAGGAGATGCATGATCACTCCTTTTTGTAACATCCAGTCTAGTTAAAATAATACACAACAGGTGGTTATTGTATAATCTTGGATGTTTGTTCTCCATACTGTTCATTGTAGGTGGACTTCCCTACTGCCATTGGGGTGGTCTTGGACCGAGATGACGGAAGCTCCATGATGGAGATCGACGGTGATAAAAGCAAGCAAGGAGGGCCATCATACTACATAGACACAAATGCCTTGAGAGTTCCTAGGGAGAACATGGAAGCCATTTCACCTTTGAAAAATGGAATGAGTATGATGTTCTGCATTTCCTCCTTTCGATTTTAAATTCTGGTTGCTATTTTGTGGTACCTCAGTATCTCTATTTCTGAAAAATAGATTTTGTCTTACTTGGAAGAAGATATGTGGTGGTGGCGGAAGTTGAAAAAAAAAAAGTGGGCTATCTCAAGCCAAGATTGCTAATAGCATGCCACAGTACAGGTAGTCCTCGACTTAAAATAGTTCATTTAGTGACCATTCAAAGTTACAACAGCACTGAATAAAGTGACTTAGGACCGTTTTTCCTCAGTTGTGACTTTTTCAGCATCCCCATGATCATCTGATCAAAATTTGGATGCTTGGCAATTGGTTCATAGTTATGACCATTGCTGTGTCCCAACCTTCTGATAAGCAAAGGCAATGGGGAAGCTAGATTCCCTTAATAACCAAGCATTAACTTATCAACTTCAGTGATTCACTTAACAATTATGTCAAGAAAGGTTGTAAAATGGGACAAAACTCAACAAACGTCTCACAGACATTTTGGGCTCAATTGTCATAAGTCGAGGACTACACATATCCTTGTATATTTCCTTTTTCTTATTTTATTTATTATATAGACTTAGTCTGAAATAAAGATTTACAAGGAAACCTTGTGCTTTTTTTTAATGAATTGCTATACAGAAGATGTAACTCTAATTAAATATCAACAGTCTGGAGAAAAACTCTTGTGGTTATTCTCCTTGTTTAAGGTAAAAGACTGTGATTCAGTTCAGAGATAAGTGTTGAATCATGATTTTATCCAATCCTAACCTGGATAAAATCTTAAATGCCTTCTGAAAGCATAGTTTGACTTGTCCAATTACATTAGAGGTGGGCAACTATGGCCCCTTTATGACTTGTGGACTTCAACTCCCAAAATTCCTGAGCTAGCATGGCTTGCTCAGGAATTCTGGGAGTTGAAGTCCATAATTCATAAAATGGCCATAGTTGCCTACCCCTGAATTACATTATCCCTCCAAATAGATGCCAGTGAGATTTCACCAATATGGAAACTGGTAGACTATGCCTGAGTCATATTGAATACTTACATTTTTCATACCTTGCTTGCTACTACTTCATAACTGCTGTTCAGATACTGGTTGAGGTTATATGTTGCATTAGTCATAACATCCTTTGTTTGATCCAGGTAATCCTCATTTAATGACTGGTCCCTTAGGGACCAAGGTTGCAACAGACCTCCCCACAATTACTTAAGACTCAGTTCTGGAGTTCGGATGCCTACCCCTGGCAGTCATGTGATTGCAGTTTGGGTGCCTGGCAACGAGCTAGCATTTATGGCCATTTGCAGTGCCCCATGGTCATAGGACTGGTGGTCATAGGTTTCTGGTGTTTACTTCCAATTTCCAGCAGAACATGCCCATTGAAGAAAACTGGTAGCTTAATGATTGCAGCAAAAAAGGTTTTAAAATCAGACACTCACATGGTGACTCAATCCCAGTGATAGCTATACTTTCTGGGGTCAGTTATGGTCCCGGGCCAATATTACCTTGTGATATAGGAACTCATCCATCTGGGTATATTCATTGAACCATTGTTAAAGGTACTCATGATATGTGCTGTCTTTATCATAGTAAAAGCAAACCTAATATGCTATTTTTTTCATTCATTGTAGAATGATATATTGATGATCCAAAACTGTTACTAATTTTGCTCTCTTTAGGTGGCTCATTTTTTGAGCTGTTATTATATATTGTCAGTCCTGAATCTTTTATTAATAACATGCATGCAACAGAGTTTGCATTCCACCAACAAAAGCAGCATTCACTTTATGTGTTACAGTTGAAGATTGGGATAGTTTCCAAGCCATCCTAGATCATACCTATAAGATGCACATTAAATCTGAAGCTTCATTACATCCTGTTCTAATGTCTGAAGCACCAGTGAGTAAAAATTGGTTTTATTTCTTTCAAACAGCCCAACAAGTTTCTTACCTAAATATCTGACTGTTTAACTAGAATATTTGGCTATGTGCTTACATCAAACCGTGTTTTTTTCCCCAGAAGTTTTGACCAGGAAGGTCTTAAAAATTATTAACATGAAGCCTTCAGGGTTCAAGTTCAGTTCCATATAAGATTTGAGCATGTAATGTGTAGTTGAATTGCAGCTGGGATTTATTTGCTTCATCTAATACGAAGAAGCGATATGATACTTTTTCAGACATTCCCAGTACTTTTATATATAACAGTCTGAAAAATCATCTCCAAATAATTAAATCTTGTCACTTTTTCTACTTGCAGTTCATTAATTTCCAGGTAATTGTTTTTGAACTTTTATAGAAAATTATATATTTTAATATTTTTTTTCTTTGTGCATTCCCCAAAAGTGTAGAATGGATATGTCTCTGTATTTATAGTATGAGATAGTTTTCTTGGAAGTTCTGCAAATTATATTTATAAAAGAGTCACGCTTCTGTGGCAATACATAAAATAGTTGTATATTCTGTGATTGAGGGAGTACTTTACTTTAGTCTGACAGAAATTTATAAATCTGGTAAATCAGTTTTCAAGAAATTGGTAGGAAAGAATAGAAAAATGTCAGTCTTGTGCTTCTTGAGTCATAAATAATAATTTTGAATTTTAATTATTTTCTCTGTGCTTTTCTAGTGGAACATTAGAGCAAAGCGTGAGAAACTGACAGAATTAATGTTTGAACATTATAATATCCCTGCGTTCTTCCTATGCAAAACTGCAGTACTCACAGCGTATCCTACAAATGTTGATGAATAAGTGAGCATCATCATACTATGCTATTTTCAGGAAACAATTATAATTTTTTTAAAATAATTGTTTAACGAAGACCCTATTGCTGTGCTATTTCCCAAACTGGTACAAAAAATTGTAAAAACTCATGATTTATGTAGGGAGATCATACTTAATTTTTTGATATAAAAACTGGATGCTTGTTACATTCTGTTATGACCCAGGGTGGGATACAAAAGCAACAAAGTCACAAAAACAGGTGAAGTCCCTTTAATTCCTTCAACTTGGCTTTAATGGTCCAAGTATCATTGACTGGAGAAAAAAACCCCACAAACAGTTGCAAAAAGGAAGAACTTCTGTTCAAACTCAAAATACGTATAAATTATAAATAGAAAAAAACCAACACAAACCACACTGAAGAATTAATAAGAAAAGGCAGGATAATGGCTTGAAGACATCTACAGATATTGAAATACACACATTGAGAAGGATGCTAGAACTCAGATAAGAACTGACATAGAAATATTTTCATGCTTTGCTTCCAGCACCGGCCCATGCACAATTTGTCCTTTTAAACGGTCCTCACAGCTGCAGCCCATGAAGGGGATCAAGGCCCTTTCTTCCCCTGTAGACCACACCATTCATGTTTCTCCCTTATCCGCTCCTCCCTGCGTGCCCTAGGATGAAGAGGGAATGGACCTGGGTCTTCCTCTGAATGCCCAGCTGGCCTGTGCCCTTCCCCAGTTTCCTCCACAACCTCCGGAGCCACACTCCCACTCCCTGTCGGGTGTTCCTCCTGTCCCTCTGGAGTCAAATTCTAGCAGGGGCATGACACATTCGTATATTTTATTTAAAAATCAAACTTTTCTAGGCTGGTGGCCTCCATTGATGGGGTCATGCTAGCAGGGGATTACAGGAGATAGGAGATTAACCATTTGTTTACTGACTGTTAGAAGTTACAACAGCATTGAAAAAAGTGATGACTTATTTTTCACATTTATGATTGTTGCAACATCCCCATGGTCACATGACCAATATTCAGATGCTCGGCAACTGGTCCATAATTGCAGTGTCCTGGGGTCATGTGATCACCTTTTGCAACCTTCTGACAAGCAAAGTCAATGGGGAAGCCAGATACGTTTAGCAACTAACTGTGTTACTAACATAACAATTTCAGTGATCCACTTAACAACTTCAGCAAGAAAGATGAAAATGGGCAAAACTCAGTTAACTGTTTAGTAACTGCTTACATTTCTGCTTAGCAACAGAAATGTTGGGCTCAATTATGGTTGCAAGTTGAGGACTACCTGTGTAGAATCTTAATTCATGTGAAGAACACCAATTGCAAGAGAAATGTCAATAAATAAGATTTTGTCTGGAAAGTAAATTGACAGTCCACTCTGTCAGTAAAAATGAAGTTAATATGAACTTTGGCCTGGCAACCTTTCAAGCAGTTCTGAATCTTAGTTCTGTGCATGTATACTTGAGAGCCAGTATTGAGTGACTTACTTCCCTATGGAAATACACATGCTGAGCATTACAAGACAAAATTGAACGATCTGCGCATGGATTATAGAACAAACAAAAGGGTATGATGTCATCAAGAGAGTAAAGGAACTGAAATAGAAATGGGCTGATCACTTAGGAAGAAGAATTGATGGCAGGTGAATCAAGTCAGTCATAGAATGGATCCCACTTGATACAAAGTGTCCACAAAAGAGACCTAAAACAAGATGGATTGACAATGTCAACAAATATTGGCCCAATTGGCAAAAGAAAGCTCAGGACCATATTGTTTGGAAACACCCCCGCACCCCACCCCCCGCAGGCACATGCAGGAGACCCTACACCATTTCTGACAAATGGCAGTCCAATCTCTTCTTGAAAGCTTCCAGTGATGAAGCTCCCACAACTTCCGAAGGCAACTTCTGTTCCATGGATTGATTGTTCTTACTTCATCCTCCGGTGGATAGATTATGGCTAGGATGATGATGATGACAACGACAGCAACAGCGGATATAATTTACTGCCAGTTTAGTTCTCTAAGATCTAAGTTCTCACACAAATAGGCCTTGCGGTCATTTGATGGCCTGCTTTTCAACCATCACCGCTTATTATTGAAATTGCGGGCTCAATTATGATTGTATGTTAAGGATTACCTAATATCATAAGATATAAATTCATGCAATGTGTAAAAGCCAAACAAACCATGATGAATACGCTGCTCCTGTGCCAAAATTCTGTTGTCTTCCTTGACTCTGCAACTAGCTTTGCGAATGGCAGATCTACTGGGTTGATCTTAGATAGTGGAGCAACACACACAACTGCGATTCCAGTCCATGATGGGTATGTGCTTCAGCAAGGTGAGAAATCTTCCAGCCTGATCTGAGCTATCCTGCTATGTAGCAAGACTCAACACAAATAAATGACAGGGTTGGTTTGTACCAAACAAAATGAAGTAAATAAAACTTACTTCTGAAAAGCATTACGATGACCATCAATAGAGTGCATTTTTAATGGTCATGAGATGATGTTCTGGATAAATCAGAAAATAGTTATTTAAAATGCATTTATTTATATTATATACAATATATGAGAGCCAGTTTGCTCTAGTGGTTAAGGCACCAGGCTGGAAAGCAAGGGATTGTGAGTTCAAGTCCTTCCTCAAGCCATGAAAGCCAGCTGGGTGATCTTGGGCCAGTCATTCTCAGTTGAATTCACCTCACAGAATTATTGTTGCAGGGAAAATAGGAAGATGTGTTAGATATATTTGCTTCCTCGAGTTATTCATAAAAATAATAAAGGTGGTATATAAATATTATTTGAAAACAAAAATGTGTATATGTGAGCAAATAGCTGGGCCTGAATTTGAAAAAAATGCATCTGCTTTAACATTCAAAGAGATGTCTTCCTTCCACACTAGCCGCTTTGCAAAGCATCTCTTTCTAATATATTGCAAAACTCTAATCCATTAGAAGAATGAGAAGTAGTCAGAATATAGCAAAATAAAACTAGAAGAAAAACTAACTTTGCATTGTTATCCAAAGACTGAAAGACTTGGAGTTAGATAAATAAAACCCTTTGCATTAATAATCAGCATATGTCTAAGTAATAGGTGCTGAGGACAAAGAGCAGTAAGAAAGCTGGATTAGATTGTTTTGCTGGGATATTGAGGGCCATATTGGACTCTAATATCTGTTCAAAAGGGAATCATGAATAATTGAGGAAGTAATTTTATAACCCCTAAGAAGGCTAGCCAAATGTAATGAATATATGAGACATTAAAAGTTTATATGGTTTCTCTTGAAGTATCTTTGGCTTTTACAAAAAAAGATTTTGTCATTTTCCCTTTTGCTCTTGTGCAGAAAAATACAGTTTCTGAGAACTCAGTGGCCCATGAGGACACAAAAGCTTGTAACTCTGGTGTTAAGGAAACATGACTTTGTCGGCAAAACAAGTTTCTATGTAAAATGTGAGTGGTGGCAGAGTATTAAATCTTTTGATTCCATTTGCGCCCTGCATTTAGGCATTGTGAAGTCACCTCTGGCTGGAGATTTCATTTCAATGCAGTGCAGGGAACTGTTTCAAGAAATGAACATTGAGATTATCCCACCTTACATGATTGCATCGAAGGTAAGATCCTGTGTTGGAAGGAATTGAAAGAAAGCTGCACATTCTTGTAAATGTGAATCAAAAAGCTGCTTTTTTGTTCACAAAACGTCTGGTTTAACAATAGTTTCCTCAACGTTAAATTCCATCAGGGTTGGCCTTGGATTTAAATAGTTTAGAGCAGAGGTCTCCAAACTTGGCAACTTTAAGACTTGTGGACCAACTCCCAGAATCCACAAGTCTTAAAGTTGCCAAGTTTGGGGACCCTTGGTATAGAATCATACACAGAGGATCCACATTAAAGAAAGAATTTTGATTCTCAATGAATGTCACAGAATCCAAACAGAGGTTGGATTCGCACATTAAGCTATAAACATGCCAGGAACTTGTAATGCTTCATTTATGGCTGAATTACATTATCCAGTATATTTTAACTTTGGTCATGGATGCTGGGAATTGTAGTTCAGCCACAGTTGAAGTACCCATAGTTTGTTCCTGACATAAGCCATCCACAGTTCATGCATGAAGCATGAACCCAGCTAGTAGGATGTTATTGTGCTAAATAAAGTGTTTGCAGGTGTACAGTTTTGCAAAGCCACAATCTTTTTCATGAGCTGGTTGTGTATTTATCAATAATAAATGATAAAGAGCTGATCTGTGAGTAGCTTTTAACTTAGTCAGGCTGGGATGTTCTGTTGTCTCTCTTGGCTTAAAATGAAACTCTGTGTACTTCATCCTCAACATTCCTAGGTTTATAAACTTCTGTAAGCCATCTATGGAATAATATATTTAAATGTGACCCTTTGGAATGACCTTGATTTTATATTATAGGAAGCAGTTCGAGAGGGTTCTCCAGCAAACTGGAAAAGAAAAGAGAAATTACCTCAGGTCACAAGATCTTGGCACAACTATATGTGTAATGTAAGTATTTGCCATCATGTTAATTTGCTTGGATGTATAAGAAGTCTTTCCTTTGATTTCTACAATGAATGGTTCCTTTAGCGAGTGAACTGCAGTATGACTCATGGTTCTGATTATTTAAATAGGATTCCTTTACCACATGCAATCTGTAAATTGCATTATTAGTAAATGTTGGTGTAATGAAAAATTATAAACACATTCTGGATTTTTCTGGAGAAAAGCAGACCAGTGGGAAAGTAAAAAGGAAATTAATAACATGATTAACATTACTTATAGGTAACATTTTACAACATAACTCTTGATCCATGCGTCCTAGGCTTCCTAGAGAGCCTTATGGTTTGATTTCTGATATTACAGATTTATTCCATTGTTTTCTGCCCTGATAGCTTTTCTTAAAGAGACTTGCATTTTTGGCTTTTTGGCCACAGCTTTGTAGCATTAGAAAGAGAAATTTCGGCTGTTAAGCTCACTGTTCTTCTGAGTTCAGGAATTCAGCCTAAAGCAGATCTCCGAATAAGTGCAGGGAAATAGAGATGTTTGGATATAGTTTCCACTGTGGTACTTGGTGATATGGAGTATTTCCTGACCTGTACTTGGATGGTCCTACTTGGATGTTCCTAATATAATAGTGATGTTAAGAATGTGGTGTCCATGTTGTCTAAGTCGGACCTTTATTTTACCTTTATTTATTTTTAAGGAAATATATATAGCAGTACATATATCAGAAATCCTTGTGTGAAAATATCTTTTCTCCTCCCATAGTGTGTGATTCAGGACTTTCAAGCTTCTGTTCTACAAGTTTCTGATTCAGCTTATGATGAGCAGTAAGTCTCTGTTAATTTATGGGAATGTTATGATGGCTGACACAAGACTGTCTTCCGATCTGAACTCTAAACTGGTTCCAGTCTGATTGAAATTGAATAGGTGGGATACTGGAAGAAGTGCCACTGCCCTCTATCAGTGAGGATGGAAAGATTCCCCTTGCTGTGATTGTGGTGCTGATGTGCAAACTATTAAATGTATTGTAAAAGATTGTGCACAATGTGCGTGTCTCTGGTTACCTAGAAGATCTGCATGAAGCAACGCCAGAGGCTGTTGCCTGGATAACTGAATTGGACATGCAGTTGTGTGCCAAACTCCCACAGAAGTTTTACTTACAATTACATGGACTCCCCTTCTGTCATGTCCTCATCATATGCTAAATAATAAGCATAAATGTTACATTGGAGGCCCGGTTCTCCTTTTGGCCTCTTTACCTAACCCCACCATTTTCTCTCTTAAAATCCTCTATAAGCAGGGTGAAATTGGGTGTATGTAATGTCTATTCTTGGGAGTTGGGATTGGGATGCCACTGTTAGCATCTGATTGTAGCAATAATATTCCTGGATTCTGAAGACAACCCAGATAAAAGTTATTTTTAGATACTGAAAGTGCAAAATATGATCTGCTTTAAAAACATTACAAAACCCTTTCTGTGCTTAGCTTTATACCAGAAATGGAGAATTAGGAACTTTCTTGGATATTAATTATAGCTCTCCTAATTCATGTGAACTTCTGTGCTGAGAAGGGCTTATGGGATATTTGTTTAAACATCTGGAAAATATTGAGTTTTCACAAGACTCTTCCACTGTTATTAAATTGCTGCTTCTGAGATTTCTTGAAAAGTAATTTCTTTTATAAAAACAGGAAAAGAAATGCTTGTTCACTGAATGTCACCTGAAAATGTCTGATTTTCACCTCCAGGGTGGCTGCGCAAATGCCAACCGTACACTATGAGTTCCCCAATGGCTACAATTGTGATTTTGGCGCTGAACGGTTAAAAATTCCTGAAGGCTTGTTTGACCCTTCAAATGTAAAGGTAAAACTAAGCAAGATGGAATGGAAATGGATCCTTTGTATATCTGTTCAATGGGCAGTTTTAGTCATACATTATGTCATAACAAGGAGAAATAAGAGATTCTTTGCTGCATGTACCTTTTTCCTACTTACTAGAATTATCAGATGGAGCTTCTCATTTCATGATTTTTTTTCCCTAGATGATTTGGGCCATCTTTGAAAAAAAGACCCAAGGTATTCTTACCAATTCTGTCTCTGATGTGATAAAAACTAATTCTAGACATTCTTTCTCTTTTCTAGGGCTTATCTGGCAATACAATGCTTGGTGTGAGTCATGTGGTCACCACTAGTGTTGGAATGTGCGATATAGACATTCGGCCGGTAGGTATTAATTCGGCACAATGGAAGGTTTATTTTTCTTGATTAAAATTTGGAATGGCAGCAACAACTATGCTGTGATGCAGAAATCTGCGCTGTTCAGAGCTACCTGAAAGCCAGTTGTGTTTTTACATTTGATCTTAGCCAAAAGGCCAACAAGCAATATAGTTCAGATGTATTTTTCGGGTATGCCCAGATGTAGCTCAAAGGTTGCAGATTGGATGGCGATGGTTCAATTCTTGTGTCAGTGGTAACAATAGGAATAGCACTGGCACTTAGACGTATATACCTCTTCATAGTGCTTTATAGCAGTCTCTGGGCAGTTTACAGTGTCAGCATATTGCCCTCAACAATCTTGATCCTCCTTTTTCCAAACTCGGAAGGATGGAAGGCTGAGTCATCCGGTCGGGATCAAACTCTAGACAGTGGGCAGTCTGGAATATTGCACTTTAACCATTGCACCACCATGGCTTTGATGGTGATGTTGAATACTCTTAGCTAAATGCTAAGAAGAACCAGGTTGGATTAGGCCAAATTCCAAAATTATCCTTGTGTACGGCTAGTAGGCTGTTTATAAAGAGAAGAAGGGGCAAGCAAAGAATACATTGGCTTGATATCATTGAAACCGATACAAAGAGGGACATCAAACAATTGAAACTGTGCCAAGAAAACTGTGGGGTCTTGTGCAGGCACTCTCTGAGAATTGGACACAATTGAATAGAAGAAAAAAAAACTCTGAGATTGCACTGTAAATATTTGTGAGACCAGAAGCATGACCACAAGAGCTTGACTTTGGGAAATCCAGTCTGGGTGTGTTTGCAGAGTTGAGCTGTTTTAGTTTTTCAGCACAGACTCCACAGTTGTGCCTCAAATGTGAAAACTTGATGAAGAATCCAGATTGTGTTGCTTGTTTTCTGAATTATAGATTCATGTTTCCAAAATATTAATTAGTATGGAATTTTAAATATTCTTTATATTGTGGAAAACTTTTATTAAAACTTATATATTCTCTTTTGCACAAGAAATACTCCCAAGTTTTACATTTGTTAGTGGAAATTGAATTTTTACCTCCTTGCCCTATTTAATAAGTAATACAAGAGGATGTGATTTGCTTTCAAATTCTGTGTAAGTTTTGTAGTCTTTTCTCTCTATCAAAAAGCAGATTAAAGAAAGTTACATGTCCAGTAATTTATGTGTCTTGCTTTCCTTTTCCAGGGCCTCTATGGTAGTGTGATTGTAGCAGGCGGAAATACACTACTACAGAGTTTTACAGACCGACTGAATAGAGAACTATCTCAGAAAACCCCTCCAGTAAGTGTGTCATTTAATAAGTACATTTACAATTAGTTCTCTAAATTGGCATATTTGAAAAATGTTGGGAACTACCTATTTTGCTTTAAAAAAATTAAAACCCACCATCTATAGAGATACAGAAGATTCTGGTTTGTGTTCATTATTGAAGATAACCATGTTAATAGCCGTGGTCCAAAGAATGAAGTTAGCTCTGTGTGTTTTAGCAAGTATGGGCTTTAGATTTTGATGAATATGTCCTATTTTTGCCTCATCTGGGTTGCAATTTCCTGCAAAAGTGCAACATTATGTGGTTTCAAAGGCTGTATTGGGAAGTGGTAACTGCTTCTGAAGTGAACAATAACACGACTGAGCACATTCTTTAGATGTTCCTCAAGCAGTTTTACTGATCCGTGCTAAAGCAACAGGATAGTTAATTTACCATATAATTCGAGTTTATGAAGTTCTAGATAGACTTCTCATTGGTCAATAATCCCCAGATAAGATGGGACTATAATCCTTGAATGATAAGGAATTCTGGGATGTGTAGTCCTAACATGTGAGAGGCACTTACTGAAGAGAGAACTTCATCATTTTTCTTTCCCTAATTGTTTATGACGGGAATGTCTAGTTTTTGTTGGTCAGTGAAGGATTCAGGGATGTGGAATGGGATTAAGATTTTCCAGGCATAGCTTGATGGTGATATTACAGGAAGGTGTGGCTACTTCCCACCCACTTCCTGGGTTTTTAAAAATGCTGCCAAAGTTCAACAGCAAAATGCACAATAACATTTCTTTGGGGAGGTCAGAAATAAGATGGGAATGAAACCATTAGTCTCTCTTCCCCCTCCTCTCGCCCCCGAGGCCTCTCACTTTTATTTTATCTTTATATGGAGGGTATAGCACAACTGAAAATCACTCGTTTTGCTATTCAGTTTCTAGGATGCTACCTTTGGGTATTAAGAATCAAAGCAGGCTGTGTCCCTTCTAACATAAAGCAATAATCTGGGTTGAATTATTGAGATATGATTTGAGCTGTCTTAGTCGATGTATATTCTACAATGCAGAATATAAGCAAATATTACCAGTTGTCAATTGGGAAGCCTGCTCTCAACGCACAATCACCGTCAATCTCTTTTCTGATTTCAGAGCATGCGGTTGAAGTTAATAGCAAACAATACAACAGTGGAGCGAAGGTTTAGTTCCTGGATTGGTGGTTCCATTTTGGCTTCTTTGGTTAGTAAATTATCTGGCTGCTGATGCTTCCTAAAAAGGAGGGTATGTGACTGAGAGAGAAAGGGGAAAAGCATCGAATTTTGTATGTATAGGTAGTCCTTGATGTTCTGTCTTACCTGTGACCATGAGGCGAGAGTCCAAGCCTCCAAAGGAATATAAATAAACAGACAGGACCAGGAACGATAGAGTTAAATTCCTTTGACTGGAGAAGTTCCTTAGCAGTCTTCCAGAAGCTGCCTGCCAAGTCCGATAACAAACAAGACCATAAATCAAAAGGCAGACGCTGCACAGAGGATTTATCCAAGCTGCTATTCCGAATAAACAAATTGTCCCGAACGGGTATTCAGAGCTAACACGCCCTCTTTTATTTCCTGAGGGGCGTGTTAGTCTCTTAAGTCAGTTCCTGATTTGACATTTCCTTTTACGTTGCATTTCCCTCTTCTGCCTGCGTCTTTGCCTTGCATCAAACCAGCATTCCTCGGCTTGATCCTCAGCCAAGGACTCCGGCACGCTCTCCTGATTGTCTGCCGACACCTGAGGCACAACCAGGGAGGAAGGTCCCGGGGAGGGAGATGATTCCAAATCCTCCAGTAACATAGGCTCAAACCTCAGAGCCAAGTCCTCCTCTTCCTCCTGGCTCAAGTCTGTGTCTTCCAGCAAGGCAGGCTCAAATCTCGATGCCAAATCCCTCTCTCCCTCATTACTTAAGTCTGTATCTTCTAACAAGGCAGGTTCAGACCTCCGAGTCACAACACCTTGACTTATGACTGATCGCTTAGTGACTCGGGTTACAACGGAGCTCCACAAGGCTATTTATGACCAGAATTCCAAGTTATGCTAGCTGCGCCCCTTTTGCAATCACGAGATCACATTTTGAGCACTTGACAACTAGGCTGCATTAACATATATTTGCAGCATCCAGCATCCAAATCACGTGACTGTGATTTATGGTTTGTTTTTTGTTTTATGCTGGAAATGGGTTTATGGAAGAAAAAAAAGCCCATTGTGGACAATGGATTTGTTAACAACTGCTGCAAAAAAGGGGGTAAAATCAGGCGTGGTTACCACTTAATCATTGGCGTGACTTACAATCGTAATTCTGGGCTCAATTACAGTTGTAAATTGAGGAATATCTGTAATAATGTAGCAGAGAAGGGAGTGCCTTGGGGATGGAGTAGGCATCAATCCCCCACCCAGAGCACCCTGTGCTCCATTTAATGACCACATCTGGAAGAGCAAAGGTGGTGTCATGCCCCTGGTGGAGACTGACTCTGAGGGAGAGGAGGAACAGCCCACAGGGAGTGGAAGGGTGGCTCCGGAGGCTATTGAGGAGGCTGGGGAAGGGCAGAGGCCGGCTGGGCAGTCAGGAAGACCCAGGCTCATCCCCTATCCATCCTAGGGCACGCAAGGGGGAGAGGATTAGGGAGAGATGTGGTCTACTCGGGAGGAGAGGGCCTTGATCCTCTTCACGGGCTGCAGGTGTGACAACTGAATAAGAATTTGGACCTGCATACTGGCAAACGCTGGAAACAAATCGTGTAAATCTCTCTACAGTTCCTCTCTGAGTTTGGCATCCTTCCCAGTGTGTGTTATCTGTGGACAACCTCCACCCCTTATCTTGCCTGGTTTGTGTTGCTTTTTTCCTTCTTCGTGTAACTTTGTGGGATTTTTTTGTCTTGGGGTCAAAGATATTCAGAGCTTGAAAGCAAAGTGAATGAATAAAAGGGGCTTCACCTGTTTTCTGTGACTGTTCGTTTTGTATCCCACCCTGGGTCATCACAAGTGGGATCATTTAGGGAAGTACTTAATGACAGGATCAGGGAGAGCTGAGGTTGGATTGCTAAATGAAACAATCACACATGCACTTCGCTTAACATTTGTTGCAATTTGGTTTCATAATAGGCAGGCTCCATTACAGTTGTGAAATTGAGGACTACCTGTACAATCCATACTAGGCATGGAAAGGGATGAAAGCAAGAAAATGCTGCAGTAAAGTTTTGGGGAACTCGAAGGGGAACCGAGAAAGCAAGGACAGTAGTATAATCTCATAAGGCAGGTTGTGCGTAACTTGGTTTCTGTGCACCACCAATATATATTGTGAGATGGTTATGTTTCTGATTTTTTTTTTTTTTTGTAGGGTACCTTCCAGCAGATGTGGATTTCTAAGCAGGAGTACGAAGAAGGGGGAAAGCAATGTGTAGAAAGAAAGTGCCCGTAAACCCCCTCAACTTTGAAAGAATCTGCCTTCCTGTGGCTTCTAATTTTTTTTATAGCTTTAGTATACTCAGGAATTGAAACGTCTCTTTTGTAGGAAGTGTATACTTTTTGTGCATCCTGATTTTCAAGTTTAAAAAAAAAAAATATTCGAAAAAGCCAAACTTGTCCTGTCGCAAGCACATGGATGCTTTCATCCATCGTAAATGCAATAACTTTTATACAAACTTTTTGAAAAATAATTTTGTATAAATATCTATTTTCTGCAAAAAGAAATTCTCCCAGAGACTGATCTATAAATTATGGTTATAATTTCTTGCCTTTGGATAAAGATGAAAAAAAGAAGAAATGTATCTGCTAACAGATTAGTCTTCCTTGTGCTAGCATTAATAAATTTCTCTAGTTTGGCTTTCGGGCTCCTTTATTTTACATCATATATTCAAGTAAAGGTGTTTTGCTTTTGATGTTTTACGTTTATGTTTTTATGTTCGTATTACATTTTCTGTATCCTGAAGGTATATATGTATCAGCAGCTAAGATAATTATTCTTAGTTAATGGAACACTCAACTTGAGATTAACTACAGGACAACGACACTGGAACCTTTACTAGTGTGATTATCTTGATAATGACAGTGATCCAATGCCCAAATAATTAACATGTTCTAGACCCTGGCTTATTTATTCATAGTGTATTAGGGAATCAGCTGAATTATAGGGTCAAAGTGGATTCCAGAAATCTCCAAATGTCACCAAGATGAACACAAATAAAATCTGAGTTTATCTTAGTGCCAACATGCCATTCAGAAGTAGTAGTTTTGCATCTTGGATTATTAAGTAACAACTGAGCAGGAATGCACAATAAGTCTTGAGGTAAGAGATTAATTTACTGGTTTACAACAATACCATTTACAAAATGCCTCAATTTTTCATCAACTTTTGTAATATACTCCTACATCATTTTGTATGCAGTCTTCTTTAAAGGTCTTTTTTAGGTGAACTTCATCCAAGGCCTTTTCAGCCTTGTGCTTTCTCACAGCTGATGTTTTTGTTTTGTAATTTATCTTTTTTTAGTGTGTGCCTCAGTGTGCCTCTTTCTTATTGGTTACTTTTTTGTTCAGTCTATATTAATTTAGCACTATTCACTCTTTATGCATCTGTTATCAGACTTATTTAAGTATCCAATACCACTGCATTCAACTTATCTGTGATATACAGAACTCGCACTTCTAGTATGCTTCCAACAAACATTCATTTCTTGAATAAAACCACGTTTTGTGTCACCTTACTCTAAAATGGCATCATCCACTTTTCCTTGTTTAGTTAACTTTTTACCAAGGTACAGCAATTCATCTATTTGCTTATTTTGGGTGTGGACATGTGTGTCATTTATTTATAACTTTAAGTCATTTACACCATTTTACTGTTCAAGCACAACTGCGTTAATATTTGGCATGTTAGTTTCAGGTCTATATTATTTGTTACAATGTTCACTGCAAAGCATTGGGGTTTTCAGACAGCAAGTTGGGTCATGTGAATATAAAAAAATACAGCATAATTGGTTCTGGCTTAGCATAATATGGTACTACAAATGCAGTTATTAATGGTACAATCCTGGGGACAAGCATCTTCGCTGGGCAAATTGAAGTTTGACCTTATATACATATTTACTGTCAGCCCTGTTCTCTCAGTTTAAGTTACCTCACAGGATGGTTGTGGGGAAAATAGGAGGTGGAAGGAGTATCTCCTATGTTTGCTGCCTTGAGTTAGTAATAAAATTAAAGGCTGAATAAAAATTCTAAAATAAAATGAATAAAGGATGCTCTACTACTGTATACTTAATGGATCAAAACATTTACTCTTACACACACACATACCCCTCCCTATATATATATCATTAAAAGGCAAATGTGATATATACAATTGCCATGATGGGACACCCTTGGACTAGACCCTCAAACAAAATAGAAATTGGAATATTCCCTTTACTAAGAATCTTCCTTTGTGTAATTAAAAAGGCAAGTGGCTTTCTGGAACAAGTTTAAATAAACTGCATATAAAGATTATTTATATATATGGCACATTTTATTTGCAGTTTAATTGAACTCTTGTTCCGGAAAGCCACTTACCTTTTCAATTACACGAATGACTCTCGGGATCCTCAAAGGAATATTCCAAATTCTATTTTGTTTAAGGGTTTAGTCCAAGGGTGTCCCATCTTGGCAACTTTAAGACCTGTGGACTTCAATTCCCAGAATTCAGCCAGCCAGCCAAGCCATGCTAACTGGGGAATTCTGTGAATTGAAGTCCACAAGTCTTAATTTTAAGGTGTCATAGTTGGATACTCCCTACTCTAGTCAGAGAATTGCAGACAATACCTAGTCCTTTCTGTTGCAGGAGGCATTTATAAAACACAGGTCAAAAGATTTTTACACCAGAGGCACAGATATAAATAAAAACAAAAAACAACAGGTATGGAGAAATTTTATTCTGGTAATTAAAAAAATGAGCTCCTTTCTGAATTTACACAATATTTCCCACCTTAATGTCCATTCGTAATGACCAAAGTCGAGCATTTGCACCATGTTTTTCACTTACTGCAGCCCTCCTGTTATTCCCCTAGCCTTCTCAAAAGTCAAATACTTTCAGCTCTGTGTTAACTCTTGAGACTCTGCGGCTAGCGTTTTTTCCTGCAAATACTTCTCTCTCCTTCGCTTCGCTGCCTCCTTCTTGTATTGCGTGCGTAGCAATTTCTCATATCTAAGTCTGTGGGAGGAAACCAACCACCAGAAGTTAGCGTGGAGTGGAAAAGCCATTTCTCTCCAACATAAAGATAATAAAAACATTTATATTTTTAAGCATGTTACTATTACCTTATAAAAGGCTTGACATTGGACAGGTAATAGAATCGTTTCCTCTTGTGCCTTGCGTTCAAGTGCCAGGGAATTGGCCATTCTCTGAAAGTATACCTACCAACAATAGAAATGGGAAAAGTATTTAGGACAAAAGTGACCGTCCATGTTGGAAGGCATTTGCGCAGAGATGTACTTATATAAAGATTGTTTTCCATTTCTAAGTCCTCCCTTTCTGTCAACCCAAAGTCATCTGCTAGCGTTTCTCTTAACTTTTTAAGATGTTTGTACTTCGACTCCCAGAATTCCCTGGTTGCCATACTACGCTGGTTTTATTTGAAACTGCTTGAATTCATTGGCTTATAATCAGAAGTACAAAAAAAAAAATGTTCTGAAAGTACATGATGATTACCACATTTGTTCCTCAAAATATCCCTATGAAGACTGATAATGGATTGACAACTTGTTATATATAAAAAAGAAACTCTTGAACAGTGGTCCCAGCCAGTACCAGTACCAGTACCAGCCCGTGGCCCATTAGGACCCTGTCTGTGCAAGTGAGTGAAACTTCACACGTGTATGACTGGGATCTAGATCAGGGGTCGCCAACCTTTTGAACCTCAAGGACTACCAAACTCATCATTTTAAATCCCGCGGACCACTTTTGACTGATGGTGGCTTGCTGACGTTTTCCCAGGATCTCTGCAGAGAGCAGCAGAGATCCTGGGAAAATTCCCCCCCCAAAAAACCTGCAGGAAAATTCCCAATTCCATATTCCTACCGATCGATCATTCTTTATTTGAGACCACAGGATACTGTCTCCAGCTCCGTTCTCAGGGGTGGGGTGGGGTGGGGGAAAGACTTTTGGCTTCATGCAAGAAAAGCAGCAGAAGTCTTTCTCTCTCCCAAACTCCACCAGAAATGAGTCTTTGTGAGATTTGTTGTGCCGGTGAAGCCTCTTGGATTAATTGCTTTGGGGGTGACATTTCTCTGTAGACCACCACAATTTTCTCGTAGACCACCAGTGGTCCCCGGCTCACTGGTTGGTGACCACTGACCTAGATAGCGAATGAAACCCTAACCCCACCCCCAATCATGGAAAAATTGTTTTCCACGAACGAGTCCCTAGCTGTTTAGTGCTTACCACAACCAGATAAACATTTTCCTACTTGGTGACCTCTTTCATTGAACCTGGAAATTATTATTACATTAAACTTAAGCATTTATTCAATATTTCCTAAATACAGCACAGATCTAATGAGCCAGTTTACCAAATAATACGCCCAAGGAAATCGTATCTCCATTCACCCGGCCATTCCTTCTCTTGGCCAGTCTGCAAAAGTCGCAAAGCGTCTTCCCGTTCCTGAATGACCTGGTCCATTCTTTCCATGGATTTTATAACCTAAGGGATATAAAACAGAAGTGGGGTGTTCAACAGGTGGAGCTCATACATACCGTCAATATCATTCAAGAGGCACTAGGGTTATTTAGTCTTGTGACAATGTCTACTAGTTACAGGTTAGATTCACACACTGCAGTAAGCCATGGCTTTGCCTTAATATAAGGTATGAAACCATCCAGAATTACTCTTTACAAATGAAAGAATACCTTTCTTGAATTCCTATGTACAGTAAGTAATGCCCACTGAAATAAGATAGGGATAAGGAATGTAAAGAAACACTTCTCAGTAAACCCAAAGGTGCTTTTTCAAGAGCTGTAGAAGCTGCTTGGGTAACAAGAGAAATGTCTTCAAAGAAAAACCAGAAAGTCCAGTAACCAGCTGTATCTGGAAAAAGCAACTTTGGAACAACCATGACCTGGATTGATGACCAAGAATCTCTACGGACTTCTCAGTAAAGATTTTGTTTTTTGTTTTTATAATTGATCACTCTTATTTGCAGATCTATTCACTGACTATATACCCATCCCCCTAAACCTACTGAAAGCTTATTTTTCTATCCTGAAATCTTCTCATTTATGTTCCCAATATAACCTTCACATTAAAGGAATCAGAATTATCAGAAAAGTAACAGGAAGTCATAAAGACAGCATTTTGGACAGGGTCTCAGGCAACCTTCCTCTCTACCATAATGACTTGAATTGCACAACTGGATTTGTTTACTACTCTAGTTTAACTAAACTGCAGAATCTGGATATGTCTATTCTAATGAAGAGAAGGACCAGGAATGACATGAAAGAAGTCTTCCAAAATTTGAGGGGCTGTCAGAGACAAGAGGTGCTCAACCTCTTCTCCAAAATACCTGAGGGTAGGACAAGAAGTAATAGATGGAAACCTGTCAAAGTGAGATCCAATCTAGAGATAAGGAGAAATTTCCTGACAGCGAGAACTATCAATCAATGGAATGGCTTGTCTTCAGAAGTTGTGGGCGCTCTACCATGGGATGTTTTTAACAGATTGGACAGCCATTTATCTGGAATGGTACAAGGTCTCCTGTTTGGAAAGGAGGTCGCATTAGAAGACTTCTAAGTTCCCTTCTAATCTGGTATTCTGTATTCTGAATTTAGCTCTCTGCCTAGGTCGGAGGTTTTCATCAAGGAGCAGCTCAGGAATTAATATAGTCTCTCTATGACTTGCAGGTTCTTTAGAGAATCAGAAATATCTTCTCCATTGGCTGCCAAGTTCCATAGAATCAGCACACATGACAAACCACGAGGACAAATTAACAGGTCAGAAGGACTTCTTGGAATTAAGAACATTTGGCAGCTTCCTTACACAACTAAATCACATAAACTGTCTTGTGCATTGATTATCTATCTTTAACAAAGAACACGAACTTGCCACTGACATTCTTGATTATAATTTACCTTTTCCAGTCTTTCTGGGCTTGGCATTTTTTGTGTCTGCCGTTTTGCTTCTTGCTCTAAAGTTAAAAGCATATTTCGCTCTTTTAGCAGGACATACCTGAGAAAGAGAATCTATTAGCAAGTTACATGACATTGTTAGACAAGATAATGATTCTCAATAAAAAATGAGAAATAGATTTAGAATGGGAGATATATTAAGTTGTTAAAACTTACAAGAATTAAATGCAACTCTATACTTTGGATACTTGAAACACACAAATATCCTTCTTGGAAAAATGTTTTGTTGTTTCTGTCATTGTGGAACCCATTTTTTTAAAAAATTGAGTTATCCAATGGACACAAGATCCGAAAATTTGAAAATAGCTGAATAGCTCAGTTTCATTTTAGTGCTTTTTTTTTTACTGAGCTACAACTGATAGAATACAATTCTTTATTGGCCAAGTGTGATTCGACACACGAGGAATTTTTCTTTGTGCAAATGCTTTCAGTGTACATAAAAGAAAAGATACATTCATCAAGAGTCTAGGATTATAAGGTACAACACTTAATAATAGTCATAAGATATAATAAGCAATCAAATCATACCAGGAAACAGTTCATATAAATCGTAAGGATACAAGTGACAAAATTACAGTCATACAGTCATAAGTGGGAGGGGATGGGCAATAAGGAGTGATGAGATTAATAGTAATAGTGGTGCAGACTTTGTAAATAGTTGGACAGTGTTCAGGGAATTATTTATTTAGTAGAGTGACTGTCCTTGTGTCTAGTTGTTCTGGTGTGCAGTGCTCTATAGCATCGTTTTTGAGGGTAGGAGTTGAAACAGTTTATGTCTGGGATGTGAGGGGTCTGTAAATATTTTCACAGTCCTCTTTTTGACTTGTGCAGTATACAGGTCCTCAGTGAAAGGCAGGTTGGTAGTAATTGTTTTTTCTGCAGTCCTAATTACTCTCTGGAGTTTGTGTCTGTCTTGTTGGGTTGCAGAACCAAACTAGAAGTTACTGTGATCACATATTTTAATTACACGCAAATAAAATGGTACTGCCACACAACAATACTAATTGTAATATCAACGTAATCACATTGAACACATCAGAAAATTACTTATATTAGATGCACCGTTTAAGACATCGCTTTCCCTCTGAGTTGCTCAAAGACGCAATGACAGGAGAAGCCATACCTGGTAGAATTTCCCTACTAGTCTAACTTTCAGATCTACCAGTCCTCTGCTTGCTTTAGCTGCTTCTTCTAGCTGCCTCCTTCCTTCCAACCCACCACTTATGGTCCTTCCATTCTATTTTCATTATCTCCTTTTTTCTATATCTCCACCATTTATAACAGGGGTGTTCAAACTTGACAGCTTTAAGACTTGCGGACTTCAACTCCCAGAATTCCTCCTCCAGTCATGTTAGCTCAGGAATTCTGGGAATTGAAATCCACAAGTCTTAAACTTGCCCTAGTTTGAAGACCCTTGATTTATAATTTCCTTACATTCTTGTCCTCTGGACTCTTGCCTTTCTAAACTCTCTTCCTTTAGGCACATTTTACTCCTTCGATATTTTTGCACTTACATTTCTTCACTCTTGTCCCTCTTCAACTTACAACACTCTGCAACTGATGCTTAATTTCCCATGTTTTTCACCTTTTAAAAAATAATCTGCAGGTAGTCCTCAATTTACCACCACAACTGAGCCCATCTTTTCTGTTGCTAAGTGAAACAATTGTTAAGCGAGTTTCACCCCATTTTACCACCTTTCTTGCCACTGTTGTTAATTGAATCACTGTAGTTGTTAAGTTTAGTGGCACAGTTATTAGGTGAATCTGGCTCAATGGGGGAGTCTGCTTGTCAGAAGGCCACAAAAAGTGATCATGTGGCTCCAGGACACTGCAATTATAAACGTGAGCCATTTGCCAAGCGTCCAAATTCTGGTCACATGGATGCTGCAAGTGTGAAAAAGTGTCCTAAGTCACTTTTTTGCAGTGCCATTGTAACTTCGGTCATTACATGAAAGATTGTAAGTCAAGGACTACCTGTATTACCCACTCTGAAACCTTCTCCTAGACCTCATGCCCTTCCCTTATCATTTATGACTTAAATGTCAGCCAAACTAATAACCTTTATTGGCATATTATGTTTAAACTGTGCTATGACTTCACGAGATCAAGCCAACATACTTAGTTCCTCCTTCACATTTTTCCCTTAGCGATGCGATGATATTGGTTGGGCTGAGAGAGAGAGAGGCAGCGTTCGACTCAGTCATCTGGTCACTTTTGCAGCTAAGGCTTGAACTGGATTTACGTGGCCCTGTAGTACTATATCACACAGTTTCTCCATTGACATTTCCCTCATAGAATCTAAGCTCTAAAAGTTTAGTTTTTTGAATACCTGGAGATATGACAAGAGCAAGAGGCTCTTGTGGATACAAATGAAATCTCATACATATTTTTGAAATGGGTAAGCATTTCTCCAAATAGCTTGTCACAACAAAAAACAGGCCTCTTAAATCATACAAAGAAACACTCACCAAAGCTTATGCAAATCGCTGCTGCTTTTGCCTCGAAGTTGTTCAACAGTCCAGGAATCTCCTGTGGAAGCCACAAAGCAAAGTAAAGCAAGAACATCTTCCTTAAAGTCTCCTGATCTTAAGACTATACTAATTTTTTACTCTGCGCTGATTAAGTGGAAATAGCTAGCATTTTGTAACTACTCAAAAGGTTTTATTTTAAAAGCTGATTATTCTGAAACCTAGAGTCCAATACTATTTATATTTTATGCCTCTTCTTCTGCTAAGTAGGGGGTTCTTTTCAATTTGCTGCTTTTCTGTTGTTTTACTTAACTATTCTATATTATCTATATTTAAAAGTCAGCCTATTATCAACTTCCCTGGATTTTTCTTGCAAAGCAGCACACTTTTTCCCTATTATGGATTTTAGGATGATGCACAAAAACTTTTCTCAGAATCCACTTTGGCATTGGCAGCCAAGCAATATATATTTATGACTTGGGATCATTGATTATTTTAAAAGGAAACCTTGTTTTCTGGTAGATGGAGCTACTCATTGATCACTGCTAATTGCAGATTTAACCAGAGCCACTCAAAACAAATCATCAAAACTCATTTGTAACATGCTTTTTACATGCAGGAGAACTTTAAAAAATGGAAAACACATTAAAATCAGGAAAAAGGCAATTAAATTATTTAGGATATTTTTACTCATGCATAGGTTAATCCAAAACACACAATAAAATTGTTGTAATCCATTGCTTGATTGTTGTTTAAAAGCATAGGTCTGACATTCAGACTAATGGCTGGAATATCCACTTTTGAAAAAAATGGATTCTATGAACAGCAATTTTTACAAATTAAGATTCAACATGCACTATTGCTGAATGTCTTATAATACTGCCTTCTCTTATTTACAAAGGTATTTTACCTGATTTAACCTCCTTTCCCCAGTTTTTGGGGTTATCAAAAAATTCCTCCAACCCATTTCGAGACACTGATGTATGTAGCAACACAGAACGGGGACAAATCTTCACTTCTGTAGACTTTTCTGGCCAATCACCAATGATTCCTCTGAACAACAACAAAAAGTCAGAATTAACAACATTTTAAGCATATTCAGAAATTAAATTTGGTCTGCTGAGGTCGGCAGCTCAGTGGCTCAATTCTCATGAGCGAATAAAAGACCCTGGAGGGGCAAGAAAGGAGCCTCTCCTGACTGCCTACCGGCATTCAGGTGTCCTACAGGTAAAGATAACATCGCCCGAAAAAATTCCTTTCACAGAGGCAGCCAGCCACCTCGGTGAACCCTGGCTAACAACACATGACATACGCTAAATAAATAATTCAATACCATTGTAAGTTTGAATGGCCACTAAATGAAAGGCTGCAAGTTGAGGACTACCTATCCTTACTTATTTAATGGAGGGAACCTGAACGTTTTTAAGTAGAGGAACCAGACCCTGGCATTACCAATTTTTTCTTTTCCCTAGCAAGCTCATACTTTCACGAGTTATACATTATCAAGACCTTGAAGTCTAGTGGACGATCACTTGGATACGAGCCAGCGGTGTGCAGCGGCAGCAGCCCAAAAGGCTAATACAATCCTGGGTTGTATAAAGAGAGGCATAGAATCAAGATCACGGGAAGTATTAGTTCCCGTTTTATAAAACCCTAGTAAGAACACACCTGGAATACTTGCATCCAGTTTTGGTTCCCATACTATACAAAAAGATGTTGAGAGTCTGGAAAAAGTTCAAAGATCAACTGGATCTTTAAACTTGGCAAGTGTAAGACTTGTGGACTTCAACTCTCAGAATTCCTGAGCTAGCATGACTGGAAGAGGAATTTCGGGACTTGAAGTCCACAAATCTTAAAGCTGTCAAATTTGCAGACCTATGAACTGATCAAAAACCTAGAGCAGGGGTCTTCAAACTTGACAGCTTTAAGACTTGTGGACTTCAACTCCCAGAATTCCTCCTCCAGTCATGTTAGCTCTGGAGTTTTGGGAGTTGAAGTCCACAAGTCTTACACTTGCCAAGTTTGAAGACCCTTGACCTAGAGATTAAAACCTATAAAGAACGGCTGCAGGATTTGGGTTTGGCTAGTCCAGGGAAAAGAATTAGGGATGACATGACAGCACTATTCCAGTATTTGAGGGGCTGCCACAAAGAAGAGGAGGTCAATTTATTTTCCAAAGCACCAAAAAGCAGGACAAATAACAATGGATGGAAACTAATCAAGGAGAGAAGCAACCTGGAATTAAGGAGAAACTTTCTAACAGGGAGGCCAATTAACCAGGGGAACAGCTTTGCCTTCAGAAGTTGTGGGTGCTTCATCATTGGAGGTTTTTAAGAAGAGACTGGAAAGCCACCTATCTGAAGTGGTATAGGATCTCCTGCTTGATCAGGGGGCTGGACTAGAAGACCTCCAAGGTCCCTTCCAGCTCTATTCTATTCTGTTTTCCAGAGAAGGCTTCAGTCCTATTATACGCATCTTCCCCCAAATGCATTTCCTTGCTCCCCTCTTCTTCATTCGCAAGGACAACCCTTTCGCCTGCAAGGCCTCAAAGCCGATTTGCAGCCCGGGCTCTTTTTTCCACTCGACAGGACCCCACCTGGACGCCGAAGCCACCGCACCGCCTCGACACGCGCCGGTCACCCGAAGCACCGTGGATAACCGTCGGCAAACCACCGTCAGCGCCATGACGCCTCTGCCGTCTTCCCACAATTCCTTTCCTGGGAAATTCGACGAAGCCCCTCTAGCGGTTCTTTTGTCGGTGGTACTTTCTCGCCGCCCAGGACAAAGATGGCGGCGGCGCGGCTTCAGCCTTGAGCGTCGTCGCAAAGTACGACTGGGAGGTTCGCGGCTTTGCCCGAACCAGCGATGGCGGCCATGAGTCTTCTCCTGCGGACGGCGGCCCGGACCTGCGTCCGGCAGCCGCTAATCTTGTCTGCATGTCTCGGGCGGACTGCCCTGCTAGGTCCGAGTGCCAGCCGCTCCGGAGTGATCGGTAGGGACGGGCTTGGGCGACAGGAGATGCTCGGAGAGTCCCAGGCCAATTGACCTTGGGAGCGGACAGAGCTGGGAAGGATGTCGAGATGCCCCGAAGGTGGCGGGCGGGTGTCCTGAGCTCTCGCTTCATAATCGGGAGGCTGACTTCGATCCTAAGTAGCGGCTAATATTTGGAATAGTCTCTCCTGCTCGAGCAGGGGGTTGGACTAGATGACCTCTAATGTCCCTTCCAAATCTGTTATTCTATGATTCCTGCAAGGAGCTTCAACTGTTGAGATTCTGCCTGGGGTACAATAGGATTGAAAACAGGGACTAACCATAATCTCAGAAATGAAAGTGAGAGCATGAACCAATGTTGTTTTTTTCTAGTCCGACATTGATTTTATTTTGTTAGATTTCCACCGCTTTTTCTTCAGGAGCGCCTACTTATTCCTCACAACAGCCTTGTGAGATAGGTTGGGCTGAGCTCCTCCTCAAAAGGGCTCTGGCAAAATGCATTTCCTTTCCAAGCTGTGTTTTAAGCTGATAAGGAACTGAGGTTCCTGGCACTGTTTAAAAAAAAGGCATTTTAAAATTCTTTTTTAAAAAAATGCCTATTCTGAGTAAAGTAAACTTACATTCAAGGTGGCTAAAGAAAGGCAGGTCTAGATGCCAGCAAAAATACAGGTGGTCCACTTAGTGACTGTTTAAAGTTACAAGAGCACTGAAAAAAGTGACTTATGACCGTTTTTCACACTTACGACTTGCAGTATCCACACAGTCGTGTGATCAAAAAATCAGATGCTTAGCAACTGACTCATATTTATGACGGATGCAGTGTCCCGTGGTCATGTGATTACTTTTTGTGATCTTATGACAAGCAAAATCAACGGGAAAGCCAGATTCACTTAACAAGCATGTTACTAACTTAACTGCAGTGCTTCACTTAACAACTGTGGCATAAAATGGGGCAAAATTCACTTAACAAAAGTCTTCACTCGTTGACAAAAGTTTGGGGTTCAGTTTGGTCATAAGTTGAGGACTACCTGTGTACGGTGTAAGCTTTACAACTTTGCTATTACTGGTACTTAGGGGTTGTCTGTTGGCATTCCAGATCTATTAACCCTAATATGATCATTGAAACCGAAGACCTTTCTTTGTGAAATACATTATTGTGTCACCAGGCTGATTTGTGTGGAACAGAGTAGGATAGGTTCTTCTTTATTTTTCCTTTTGCAGGATAGCTGTGTGTGAAAGGCAACCTGAAAAATAAGACAACAATTTCAGAGCTTTTTGTGTTCTGAAAAGATTGCAGAAGTATTTGTTGATTTGTACTAAGATGCCAATTTATTTTTTCAGTTTCACTGCGCCATGCCAGCGATGGAAAAAAGATGTTTTACATCAAAACAACACGGTTTTATGACAGCCGGTTTTTGAGATTACTGGTAAGTTTAGGAATAAGGTCTGGAAAAATATTAGAGTGGAAGGAGGAAAAAAAGCAATTTTAGACTTTGTGAAAAGAAATATAGTTTTCAAATCACAGGAATGAACAGCTCCACTTTATTCCACTTTTCTCAGTACTGTCTAGTACTGGGCACCATTCTTTAAGAAGGATTTGAAAACCTGGTTGAGATGCTGAGTGGATTGACAGGGGAGTTAAAAATTAAATATTGTGGAAAAAGGATGAAGGAATTGGTAATGTTTTTTCTAAGGGGGCTGAGGTAACAGTAACAATAGAACAGACTTAAAAGAGGAACCTTGGAGGTCTTCTAGTCCAAGCCCTCTGCTCCAGCAGGAAACCCTATACCATTTCAAACAAATAGCTGTCCAGTCTCAAAAACTTCCAGGGATGGAGCACCCACTTCAGGCAAGCCGTTCCAGAGATCAGTTGTTCTTATTGTCAGGCAATTTCTCCTTAGTTCTAGGTTGGATTTCTCTTTGACAAGATTCCCTCTGTTATTTCTTGTCTTGCCCTCACGTACTTTGAGAAAAGGTTGACTCCCTCTTCTCTGTGGCAGCTCCTCAAATATTGGAAGATCGCTGTCATGTCACCCCTAGTCCTTCTCCTTCTTAGACTAGAAATACCCAGTTCCTTCAATCACATTCATTGTATGTTTCCAGTCCCCTGATCATCTTTGTGGCTGCTCTCTGCACTTTCTAGAGTCTCCGCATCTTTAGAAAGAGTGTTATGTTATAGGGTGTTGTGTTAGCTTTCTTTAAATGCCTGAAATGATATCGCACAAATGTAAGTTCTTTTCCCCCTCTACACTACAGGACACCCCAAATCATGCAAACTTAAAAAGCAGATTTCAACTGCATGTTATGAAAGCCTCTTACGTAGAATAGTTTGATAGTGATACAATAATTCTGAGAAGTGATAAACTCTCCTTACTGGAGATATTAAAGAGCAGACATTTATCAGAGATGCTTTAATTTAGATTCCTCTCTTGCTATGGGGCCATAAATAAAACGAATGAAATTAATTTGGATTCCTGCACTGGACCATACTTTCTAAGCGCTTCTAACATTTATTGCATTTAATCTTTCAGTGATCCTGAAAATTCTGGGAATTTTCTGCATATATGTCAGGGTGAAAGAAAAGTACACTAATTCAGCTTGTAGGTACATAAAAAAAAGGGTGAAAAATTTGTGGACTTGCTTTGTATTGACTTTGCTGTCCCCCCTCCCTCTATTTCTTTAACAGAATTGGTACATTTTGTTAACTGGAATCCCAGTGCTTCTTGTTGTAGCCTATGCTAATGTCTTTATTGGTAAGTACTTCTGCACCTTAGACTCTTTTCTTCTGGTTTGGACTGCTGAATATTGCAGATAATTGTATCATTTCTGAATGACTGCTGTTTCAGTGATATTGAATTCTGTTTTCCCTGGACAAGACAAGAACCGTCAGCTAAATGTCTATAGAAATACTCAATCATCCACATACTGGTTGTTACAAAGGTGCTTTTTCCAAAAGGCAACTGGACTTTCTTGTTGTTGTTTTTCCCCTTTGAAAACGTTTAGCCTTTCATCCAAGAAGCTTCTTCAGTTCTAATTGACTGGTGGAGAATGTAAGGATTTATAGTGAAATATTTCCAAAGCGGGGGAAAAACCAAGAAGGTCCAGCTGCCTTTTAGAAAAAGCAGAACCATCATTCTTCATTATGAGCTCCCCAGATATTTAGACTTCAAATCAGTTCCCTTGGAATTTTAGAAATTTCAGTCTAATTAATTACCAGCTTGATGACGGCTGGGCTACAGAAATTTTTTAAAAAGCCACTCAGAAGAAGTTTCTTGATGGTTTTCTGCTTTTTTTTTTTGGCTTATGAAATTAATAATGGACTACATCATGTTGCATCTTCACAGCTCTCTTTATTATAAGGAGATTTGACTTAATAAGATATAAAGCTCCTAGCTTTCTGCATGCATGTGCTCTTTTTATTAGTTTGCTTCTTTTTTATGCTATAGCCTAAAGTTGCTTTCTTAACTATGTCCCATTGTGATATATCCTGATTATGAAATTCCTGTTTCCTTTGGATAATCTTGTCATTCTTCTGTTTCCAGCCCCACATTCAGTCATATCTGATCATCCACAAATGTATTAAATTGGTGCTACATCCTAGCTTTAAAGGAGTCTGTGGTTTTAATCTTGTTAAATGGCTTTATGTTTTATTGCAATCGTGCTTTTTAATTTATTAGAAATTCTTTTAATTGTCCCCCTCTTTGGATTTTTTTTTTAAAAAAATATGGATTAAAATGGTAACACGAGATGATGATTGGAATGATAAAAAATGTGAATCAAAACATCAAAAGAAAGTATTGCATAATCTTTGTTGCGTAAAAGTACAATTAATGTTATATTTTTTGTTTTATTTTTAAATAGCTGTGGAAGTTATTTATTCACCATTGAATTTGGTGAATAAATGTGCCTTCAGCAGTATTACAAGCATAAGGTTTATCCTCCCGTTAGGAAGACAATAAATTGTGACTGGCACCATTTGTTGACTTCGTGTTGTTCCATCAGTATATTTTTATACATGTCTGTTGTACTGTAACATAATGACCTTGTCTCTGCCTAGGTCAAGCTGAATTGGCTGAGATCCCAGAAGGTTATGTTCCAGAACATTGGGAGTATTATAAAGTAAGTACAAAATTTGGGGAAAAAAATGTGAATTTTTATAAGTCAGCCTTAGGAGAATAAAGCTCTTGAAAGGTAGATTAGGCAAATTGGAATGCATTTGTAATTGGCTTCACTTTTTTATTCTGTAATTTAGAGTCTTGATTAGGAAGAAAAACAATATTTAATTATGTGTACGCATGATATTGTTAAGAATTGTATTCACAACTGCAGGAATTTCTAGAGAATCTATTTTCATTTAAACCAGGGGTGTCAAACTCAAGCCCCGGGGACTAGATCTGTTCCACAGGATGTTTAAATCTGGCCCACGGGGCCATCCTGGAAACAGTGAGGGATTGGCCCGCGGTGCCTCTGCCAATGAAAACAGAGCTCGGGAGGGCAGAAGATCGCAGGAAGTCATCACAGCCGAAAACGGAGCTTGCGAGGACTGTGGGCGGCCCCCTCAAGCTCCATTTTCGCTGGCAGGGTTTCAGGAGGCCGTCGCAGCCAAAAACAGAATTCGGGAGCCCGTTTTCGCTGGCAGAACACTTGGGCCAGCACAGGCGCCCCCAACATGAGTGATGTTGAGCTCATGCCCACCCTGACCTCCTGAGGTCAAACACAACCCTGATGCGGCCCTCAATGAAATGGAGTTTGACACCCCTGATTTAAACCCAGAACCTAGCAACACCTCTGCATGATGACATATGACCTATGAGAAATGTCAGAGGAAATTTTGGAAGCTGACATTGGGGTGGTTCCAAAAAGCAGTATCATTAATGGGAAGGCAGACGGCAGACTTTTTGTTTTTCAAAGTTTTTGGACCTCAGTCCAACCCGTCGATGCCTGTAGCTTCCTTCTGCAAGCAAAATACAATAGTGACAATCACAATTATTTCAAATGATCCTGCTTTGGTTTTCCTTCCAGCATCCTATAAGTCGGTGGATTGCTCGCTACATCCAAGACCCCCCTGAAAAGGAATATGAAAAGGAAATGGCTAGGTTGTACGTTGAATTCGAGAAAAAGAAGTTAAGGTAGGAGAAACTAGAAACGTACCTGTAGTTTTTTGTTTCTTAACAGAAATGCTGAACAATTATTTCAGGGGTGAGCTAGGAGCTGAGCCCATGATGGTGAATCTGTGGCGCACATGCCGGAAGTGGCGTGCAGAGCCATCTCTGCCGGCACGTGAGCCGACGCCCCAGCTCAGTTCCACTGCGCATGTGTGCTCGCCTCCCGCCAGCCATCTGATTTTCGAGTATCTGCCATGCATGCGTGGGGGGTGGGGTGCACGCAGGAGATGCATGCGCAGGGGCAGGGGGAGCACGGGGAGGGGTTCATGCACACATTGCATTATGGATGCAGGCATGCGTGTGCGCACACTTTTGGCATGCAACAACAAAAAGGTTAGCCTGAACGCTGTTTGTTTATGTAGTTACCACTTAACTTCAGGGGTGGGATTCTACAGGTTCGCACCTATTCACTAGAGCCGGTTGTTAACATTCTAAGCAGTTTGGAGAACTGGTTGTTAGAAGAAATTACTGGCCTAATCCTGTAAGGAAAACAGGAAGGAAACATTCTGGTGTTGCTTACAGAAACTGCCTCTCCATTAACCCTTATTACATTCTTGGCAGGACGAGACTTCCTGTCTCAGGAACGTCTCTGGAGTTTTTTTCCGCTCCTTTGCTGGTACTTTGTTTGTGTGGAGTGACTATTCAAAGTTACAATGGCACTGAAAAAAGTGATTTATGACCATTCTTCACACTTACGACTGTTGCAGCATCCCCACAGTCATGAGAGGCCAGGAGAGGAGATGCGTGCCTCAATGTGAGTGATGTTGAGTTGGCCACACCCAGCCAATAACATGACCACCAAGCCACGCCCACCAACTAAGCCACACCCACAGAACCGGATGTTAAAAAATTTGAATCCCACCCCTTCTTAATTTGTTTAATGCATTTCCATCCCACCTTCCCTCTGGAAGCTCAAGCTATACATATGGGGAGGATTGAATGTTACATGACAAAGGGAACAAAAGATGTCATGTATCATATCATATTTTGCTTTCTCTATGACCCAGATATTTCTTTTCTCCCCTTCCTTCCTTTCTTTCTATGCAAAGAATATGGATATCATCATCCTGCAGTACAGGTAGTCCTCAATTTGTGACCACAATTGAACCCAAAATTTCTATGGCTCAGCGAGACACTTGTTAAGTGATTTTTTTGCCCAATTTTCTGATCTTTCTTGCCATAGTTGTTATGTGAGTAACACGGTTGTTAAGTGACTCTGGATTCCCCATTGACTCTGCTTGTCAGAAGGTTGCAAGTGCGGACCACACGACTCTGGGATTCTGCAACCATCATAAATACATGCCAGTTGTCAAGATTCTGAGTTTTGACCCCTTGGCCATGGGGATGTTGTAACGGTCATAAGTGTGGGAAAAAAACCAATCATAAGTCTTTTTTAAAAAAGTATCGTTGTAACTTAAAACAGCCACTAAACGAGTGCTTGTAAGTTGTGGGCTACCTGTTTTTTTCTTTCCTGTTTTATACGTTCTTTTGAGGTGGCTGTGATAAGATTGCTGTGATAAGAATTGAAAAGCCTTCCTTATTTGGTAAAATGTATGCAGCTGCTGCCCATCTCACCTAAGTGACTCTAAGCAGTGTACAAAGTGAAAGCAATGCAACAATAGCTAAAAATGGCACGCACACAAAATTAAAAAACATTAAAAGAAAATAAAAATGACTAAATAACAAAATATGGGGGAGAGCACACTCACTTTTCCTAGCACTACAGCCATTTTGCATGTTACTGGATCCCCAGGCCAGATGACCAAGCCATGTCTTCAGGCCCTCTTTGTCTTTCTCTTTTCTTTTTGCACTTTTATCTTGCTTTTCACCTAACATTGCTTTTTGCCACTTCTTTTTTTCCCCTTGCTTATTTATTGTTGTTTCTTTGAAATTCAGTAGAGTTACACATAGGTGCGCAAAGAGAGAGAGAGAGAGACAGAGTGTGTGTCCAACAACGTCCGGGCCAATCTGACCTGAGAGGAACGGTATTCCTGAGAGTGAATGTCACACAGAAAAGTTCTCCTCCTGAGTCCCAGGGTTCAAATCATGTTCAAATTGTGGAAATACAAAGAGATAATCCAATTTAATCCCTTACCCCAAGGGAGAATATTTTATCTAACCTTCACTTCCTTAGATGCATGTCTGACATTGTCTTTCAGAAAAAAATAATATGGATGCTTTCTGAAAAGATAGGCTGAGTAACCAACTCATTAAAGCAACCCCATCTCTATTCAGACTGGAGAGGAAGCTGTCTGAAAGCCAGCAACAGGATAGAGTATATCCTTTCCTGAGGAAATCTTAAGGCTACAATTCAGTCTTAGGTTTTTCAGCAATGGCTATGCTTCCTGTGGAATTCTGGGAGTGGATGTCCATTTGATTGGAGGTCAACCAGGTTGGGGCAATAGGCTTAGTAAAAGGAGCCCAGTTATCTAGTAGTTTATAGTTTTCTGTCATGCCCCTGGTGATTCTGAGGGAGAGGAGGAACAACCGACAGGGATTGGAAGTGTGGCTCTGGAGGTTGTGGAAGGGCAGAGGCCGGCTGAGACTATCCATCCTAGAGCACGCAGGGAGGAGAGGATAAGGGAAAGACATGGTCTACTCGGGAGGAGAGGGCCTTGATCCTCTTCATAGGCTGCAGCTGTGACAACTGAAGGGTACAGGCCTGCGTATGGGCGAACCCTGGAAACAAAGCGTGGAAATCTCTCTAGTTTATGATTCCTCTCTGAGTTTGGCATCCTTCCCAGTGTGTGTTATCTGTGGAGGTCCTCCAGCCCTTGTCTTGCCTGGTTTGTGTTGCTTTTTCCCTTCTTCTTGTAACTGTTTGGGTGGGAGTTTTTTTGTCTTCCGTCAAGGATATTTGGAGCTTGGAAGCAAAGCGAAGGAATAAAAGGGTCTTCACCTGTTTTCTGTGACTGTGTTTGTTTTGTATCCCACCCTGGGTCATCACAGTCTTCCATCCCTGCTTGTCAAATTAAACACGTTCCATTTTCCGTGTTATTGAAATATAATCACGTGGCTAATATTAGAAAATATTGCTTCACGGTTTCTTTTTTTTTCCTTCTCTTTCCTCTCCTTTCCTTTAACAGGAAATTGGAAGCAGAGGCAAGTCGTCTGATGTTGGAAAGGGGAGATGGACCATGGGATCAAGATGAAGCCCCAGGCACATCTATGATTGACTATGCTCCCAAAGCACAGCCTGATTACTGAGCATTTCAGCTAGAATCTCCAGCAGCAGTTCAAGTATGTAATGTATACCTAACTTAAATTGCATTGTGTGCTGCCCAGAGTAGACACAGAGTTGGGTGGCCTTATATGTGTAATTAAATAAATAAATGTTCTTGTACTCGCTGGAAAACTTTTTTTTTTTTTCATTTTCTGTATCTCTTTTATGTGTGTACTCCAGAATAAACCCCATTCGGTTTAATATAGTTCCGTACAAGCATGTGATTTTGTTTATATTGTGCCTTTCATTCCAGAGCCCAAAGAGGCCTAGCTAGTGGGGTAGGTTGGGCCAGGAAAATAACTGGCCCAGATCAACCAGCTGAGTGGCTTTGGGACAGTCCCTTTCACTCAGCCCAATCCACCTCACAGGATTGTTCTTGTGGGAAAAATAGGAGGAGGAGGAAGGGGTGTTGGATATATTTGCCTTGAGTTACTTGTAAAAGCAATAAAGGCCAGATAGAAACCTCATGAACAAACCAGTATCTTCTGTGGCCAGGGTTTAGATTTGAGTCTAACTTTCTCATCTAGCCCAAACCTTCATCCTTACACCATGTAGAATTCTTTGGGACATAGCACCAAAAATGTATAATGGGTATGAGAAGTAAGTTTTATTTTGAGAGTACCAGTTTCTTGCTCTGTCACTGCCTCTGTGAAATGTCTAATATAATTATTAAACTATACATGAATCATTTTTTATTACGTTCCACCAAGTTGTTTTCAATTCCTACTGACTATGGACGTGTGGAGATTCTCAGTCATCCAAGTCATGGTTGTCCCAAACCATGTCCCATGGTTGCTTTTTTTCCTTTTCTTTCAAGAACCAACTGGACTTTCTGATTTTTCTTTGAAGACATTTTGCTTCTCATCCAAGAAGCTTCTTCAGCTCTGGCCATTGGAGCATTCCCCCAAGAACCTGAAGAAGCTTCTTGGATGAGAAGCACAACGAAAAACCAGAAAGTCCTGTTGCCTCTTGAAAAAAACACCTTTGGGATAGTGACTACATTTTTTTTTCCATGACAGTCATTTAACTTGACATCCCTCTCCCCAAAATCCATTTTCATTCTCCCCTAAGATGCCATTTTCCAGAATTCCATCTCCTTTCTGCATTTGCAGAATATGAACACTTTCCCTTTGAGATATGAATGATCCATCCATATTAATTGTTACCCACCTTTGGAGAAATACTAGATTAATGATTGACAGGTTGGGTGATTTGTGCAGTCACATGAATCCAACCATTATGTTGGCAAATTGTGAGAACCAGACTACCATATTAATGCAATATATGGGATGGCATCAAGTTTTTAAAAAAATCATTTTTATACTGTATTTTTTCAGCATAATGCTTTGTATGAATGAAGCAATGCTGGTTAATCTGAGATTAGCATTCAGTGTGTTGAGTGAACACATCCAGTGTCTGGAGAAAAGCTAGATAATTGGATTCAGGGAATCGTAGGTTAAAACATGAGCCTGTCAGCACCATGAAAAGTCTCCATCATAGTTTGTATTTGCTTCTGCAATGGAATGTCCTAGAAATTATTAGGATCAACGGGGGACATGATTTTCTCCAGTTCTCAGGTTATTTATTTAGTTAGTTTAGATTTTTTTAAAATCCCTGCTGTATAATTTTTATAAATAACTCAAGATGGCAAACATACCTAATATTCCCTTTTCCCTACAACAGACGTGTGGTGAGTTTAAAACATCAAATGTTTTATTTTTCTAGCAGAAATAGAAGCGAATATTGACCACCTGTTTCTTGTTTAATGCATTGTATAAATAACTCATAGCTAATTTTATTGATAGACAATCCTAGAAAATTGGAATGAAGTAAGCTATTTCAGGTTCATGTGTCATTGAACCCGTTATGGATTCTAGTTCTCTAAATACATCCACACTACATGAAGCTTAGTTACTTTATTGCTGAACCCGTTTTTCTGAGTTTTATGCAATTCACTGAAGTGTAAAGTTACCAAATGAGCAATGACCCCAACTGCACTCATAAACCATCCAAGGTTAACTTTTTGAGCCAATACATCAGCTACATGTTTAACCTGCTTGAATATGTTGTGCAAACACAGTTAAAGTGTTTCTTGTACAAAGCAGGCTTTAGTTTGGATAAGGTAAAGGTTGTCCTCGCACATATGTGTCAGTCATTTCCGACTCTAGGGGGTGGTGCACATCTCCGTTTCTAAGCCGAAGAGTCAGCGCTGTCCAAAGACGTCTCCGTGGTCATGTGGCCGACATGACTAAACACCGAAGGCGCATGGAACGCTGTTATCTTCCCAGCAAAGGTGGTCCCTATTTCTCTCTACTTGCATTTTTACATGCTTTCGAACTGCTAAGTTGGCAGGAGCTGGGACAAGTAATGGGAGCTCACTCCGTTACGCAGCGCTAGGGATTCGAACTGCCGACTTTTCTGATCCACAAGCTCAGCGTCTTAGCCACTGAGCCACCGCGTCCCTTGGATAAGGACCACATAAATGTAGTATGAATTCCCTGTTCAGGAAATCAGCTTTTTTCCCCTCAGTACATTTGACTAAAGGATAATTTATACACAAGCCCAGGTAGTTCTTGACTTATTACTGGTTGCTAACAACTGTTCAAAGTTACAACTGACTTCAAAAATGTCATTTACAATCCAGCCTCAAAGTTGTGACTGCTGCTGCTCCTGTGTCTGGCCAGGAGGACCTCTGCACAACTCTGGGTTGTGAGACAGTTGCACCCTTTCCTGGACCAACAATCCCTTCTCATGGTTACTCACGCCTTAGTTACCTCTCATCTTGACTATTGCAATGTGCTGTACATGGGGCTGCCCTTGAAAAGCACCTGGAAGCTCCAATTGGTTCAAAACGAAGCAGCCCACATGGTTTTGAAGAAACCCAGGTGTGCACCTAAGTCACCCCTCCTAACATGAGTTCCATTAGCTGTCGATTTGCTTCCAGGTGCAAATCAAGGGGCTGGTTAAAGCCCTTCATGGCTTGGGACCGGCTAATCTGAAGGACCGTCTTTTCCCAGTTACATCCCCTCAACCCGTCTCCTAAGGAGCTATATCTGGCAGGACCCAGAAGAAGGGCCTTCTCCGTGGTGGCTCCTTCCCTTTGGAAATATCATCTCTGGAGAGATTAGACAGGCCCCCAATTTTAGACTCTTTTGCAAAGCCTTGAAGATCCGGTTTTGCCAACAGGCCTTGCTTAATAACCAAGGTGACTCACTTTATGCCATCATTAAAACGGCCGTAAAATCAAGTCTGGTCATGTGATAGGCTGCTTAACAACCACATGACTTATAGTCCTTGATTTGCAACCATTTGCTTAGGGGCCACTTGTAGTTACAACAGCACTGAAAAAAAAGTGACTTGTGGGTATGAGAGGTGGTATTTAGCAGGTTCTAACCAGCTCTGGAGAACCAGTAGTGGAAATTTTGAGTAGTTTTGGAGAACCAGCAAGTACCACCTCTGACTGGCCCCTCTCCCATCTATTCTCTGCTTCCTGAGTCCCAGCTGATCGGCTGGGTCTTCTTTGGTTGCCCTGCACAGGAGAACTGAGCTGGAAAGCAGGTTAGTGGGGTGGGGAGGGAATGGGATCTTGCAGTAACTTTCCCCTGCCACGCCCACCAAGCCATGCCCATAGAACTGGTAGTAAAAAAAAAATTAGAAGTTGTGGGAGCGCCACCACTTGAGACCTTCAAGAAGAGATTGGACTGCCAGTTGTCAGAAATAGTGTAGGGTCTCCCACTTGTGCGGGGGGTTGGGCTAGATGACCTATAAGGTCCCTTCCAACTCTGATTATCTGTTATCTGTAATTTGAATCCCACCATTGACACCATTGTTAAGTGAATCTGGCTTCCCCCGTTGACTTTGTCAGAAGGTGACAGAAGGACGGTCACATGACTCCAGGGACACGGCAACCGTCGTAAATATGAACCAGTGGTCATGCATCTTGTAAATCACACAAACATGGGGACGCGGCAACCGCCATAAGCGTGAAAAACGGTCACACATCACTTTTTTCAGTGCCATTGTAACTTCAAATGGTCACTAAGCAGACTACCTGTCCTTGGTTTGGATATTGTGTGAACCCTGGCAAGTGGCAGGTGACCGCCTTCCTTCTCTGCCTTGGTTAGCCTTTTGGGTGAACGAAATCACACTCATCATTTCGTGCAACCTGTTCATCGTCCTCTCACTTTGGAAGGACCAGCCCTGGAATTTCCCTTCCCCCCCACCTGCAAACTCTCCTCTTCAGATTTTTGGGGTGGGGAAGAGGGAGGGAGAGAAAGAGAGAGAGGGAGGGGGGAGGAGGGAGTGGGAGAGAGGAAGGGAGAGGGAGGGAGGGAAAGAGGGGGGGAGGAGGCAGAGGAGGGAGAGGGAGGAAGGGAGGAGGAGGGAGAGGGAGAGAGGAGGGAGAGGGAGGGAGAGAGGGTGGGAGGAGGCAAAGAGGGAGAGAGGAAGGGAGAGGAGAAAGAGGAGAGGAAGAGAGAGGAAGGAAATGAGGGAGGAGAGGAAGGGAGAGGGAGAGAGGAGAGGGAAGGAAAGAGGGAGGAGAGAGGGAAGAGAGAGGGGGAAAGAGGAGAGGAAGAGAGGCAAAGAGAGAGGGGAGGAGAAGGGAGGGAGAGAGAGAGGGAGGGAAGGAGAGGGAGGAAAGAGGAAGAGAGGGAGGGGAGGGAGGAGGAGGGAAAGGGAGAGAGAGGGAAGAGAGACACAGGGGGGAGAGAGAAGGGGAGGGGGGAAAAAAAAAGAGAGGGAGCGAGAAAGGGGGAGCGAAAGGGGAAGAGATAGAAAGTAAGATAGAGAGGGAGGGAGGGAGCCAGAGAGCTCCTGAGCAGGTGCAGAGTATCGTTCTTCTGGGAGGGCGGCGACCGGACCGCCAAGCCAAGCCAAGCCAAGCCAAGCCAAGCCGCGGCTGCGGTCTCCGGGCTCTGGCCGCACGCCGGCAGGGCTTCCCGGGGCGGGTGGTGGTGGGGGCGCTTTGGGAGAAGCAGCTGCGCCGCCGCTGCTCTGCCTTCCATTGGATTAAAAATAGCGTCTCTCCGCCCCTCCGGATGGGCAGGCGGGAGGGCGGGCGGGCCTCGGCTGCGCGCTTCTGCCCCTGGCCGCCGCCGCCGCTGCTCTCTCTGCCCGGGCTCGTCGGTCGGTCCGTCCGTCCGTCCGTCCTTTGGCGCCTTCCTTTGGGGAAGATGGAGCGGGCCGCCTTGTTCGCGCAGGGGCGGGAAGCGCCGATGGCTGCCGGGGACGTGGGCGAGCTCTTGGTCCCCTACATGCCCACCATCCGGGTGCCCAAGACCGGCGACCGCGTCTACAAGACCGAGTGTGCCTTTTCCTACGACTCGCCCGTAAGTAGCGGCGCCTGCCCGGATAGTCCTTCCCCGCTCTCGGCGGGCTCCTCCGCGGATCCTGACTAAGTCTGCGCGCTCCGTCCCCGCCCCCCTCGCGTCCCTTTCACCCCGCTGCCTGCCCCGGCCTGGTTTCCTGCGCGGGGTCGCGCTCACCCTGTTGCGCGGCGAGGCTTTCGCCCCCTTCTCCACCCCCCGTCCTTTCGTCTCGGATTATATCTCCCCTCGTCCCCAGCGGAGTTCCCTCATTCCCCAGATCGATTCGTCTGAAGGGGAAAAGCTGGGCGGACCTGGAGTTATATCCCCCATCCCCTCATCTGTACACACACACACACACACCCTCACAATTTTCCAGGACTCCCCTAGAAGTGAAGTTGTCTTGAGAAGACAACATAGGTTTGTTGTAGCTGCTTTGCCTTGATGCCCAGCTTGGGGGCAGCGCCTAGCTAGTGAATGTAGAAAAAAAAAAGCTAAAGGGAGTTGGACTGGTTTATGGAGGACTTGGATGGGAGGCCACCAGGAGATGTCCAGGTGGGGAACGCCAGATTGGGAAGTTAAACACACACACACACAAAAGAAAGCAAGCAAGCAAGAAAGTAACGGCAAAGCAATTCCATTCCATAGGGACATATCTTTAGAATTGTGAGTCCACTTTGACTTGAGGCAAATATTTTGCCAGGGACCCCCAAAAGTTTTTGAGCTGGTTACAGGCCTCTAAATAGATTCCTTCCTCTATATGCAACTCGTCCCATTTCATTGGTAATATAGCCCAATTCTGCTGATCAACGCATCAGCTGCCCCATCTGCCTTTCCTTATTGGTAAGGGACTTCTGCCAGGAGTTTTTGGTTCTTGGGTTGCCAGCCAGATCTGAAAAAGTCATATATTTTTTTGCTTAGCTTGTGTGTTCCTCACAATTCAGTGATTTATTTATTTATATTTATTTATTTATTTATTTGTTTGTTTATTTATTTATTTTGTCAAGCGATTATAGGATTACAGGTGTAAGTATAGACATAGTTATGAGTACATGAAATGGATACATATAAGAAAAATAAAAAAGAAACAATAGGACAGGGACGGTAGGCACATTGGTGCACTTATGCATGCTCCCTTTGAATCAGATCTATCAAAGATATTTGTTCATGTAGCTACCTTTACTCAGTACCTTTAGTTTTGATCTCGGTGAGGTTTTTTTTTCTGAATTAACACCTTGCTAACCAACTAATTGGGTTAGCTGATGATTCAGCATGTGGTGCAAACCTAGGGAATGAGTTAACGAAGTAACAAAGTTAAGTGAGCTGTATGAAACACCCAGTCAATTTCTCAGTCTCATTAAGTTATCATCCTATCAGCCCTACTGCTTCTTCTCTGGCTAACAATGATTGTTTTATCTCGGCTTTCTTGATATCTTTCCAAGCTGCTAAGCTAGTTCCTTCTGGTCTCTCTTGATTTATCAACATCAGCTTCGGAGGTGGTATTCAGCTGGTTCTGACCAGTTCTGGAGAACCGGTAGTGGAAATTTTGAGTAGTTCAGAAAACTGGCAAATCCCACCTCTGACTGGCCCTGCCCCCATCTATTCTCTGCCTCCCGAGTCCCAGCTGATCGGCTGGGTCTTCTTTTGTTGCCCTGCACAAGAGAACGGAGCTGGAAAGCAGGTTAGTGGGGTGGGGAGGGAATGGGATTTTTCAGTAACCTTCCCCTGACATGCCCACCAAGCCATGCCCACAGAACTGGTAGTAAAATTTTTTGAATCCCACCACTGATCAGCTTAACCCTGTTAATTTACTTGCTGGTAGATCACTGGTAAATTTCTGATTAGGTTGTAATCAGACTTGCCTGGATGTTGCCTTCTTACTTATAAGAGATAGTTCTCAACTTACAGTCACTTAATGACTATTCAAAGTTATGGCAGACTTCCCCAGAGCTACTTATGACCCATTTTCAAAGTTACTATGGCCGCATGCACCCTCCCAGGTGGTCACGTGACTTAGCAAGCATCTCATGTTTACAGCTGTTTGCATCATTCTGCGGTCAAGTGACTATGATTTATGACGAGGTTGTAGAGTTTTTTTGTTTCTGGTGTTTACTTCTAGTTGTTAGCAAAAGTGCCCATCGGGGAAAATGGATTCACTTAACAACTGTGGTGTTTACTGAGTGGCCACTGCAAAAAATATAAAAAATAAATAAATCAAGTTTGATCATGTGATGTCTCAATTTACGACCACAATATCTTACCATCATAATTCCAGGCTCAATTACAGTTGTAAAGTGAGGACTCTTTGTGGTTCCACAGGTGAAATACAATGAGTTCTGTCTAATATTTAGCAAGGATGGGAGGTGGATGGTGGGTGGGAATAACTGGTTAAGTTACAGATGCATTTTTGCCTGCAATCTGTAGTGTAAATTTGAACTCATCGGGGTTGCAAACATATCTCGTACGATCTTGGTTCCAGATTGCCGGTCTGTTCTTTCTCGACTAAATCCATTTTGTTATTGCCCTGCTTTTGAGGTCTGTGCTATAGATTTGCTCTTTGAACCTACCTTTTCATTTTATCTGTAAGGAAATTTGTTTTGATTTTCCTAAACCTGAACAAAACATATAGTTTAATTATAAATGGAGTTTCAATATATGTTAGTTTTGCGTATTAAGAATCAATTGTGAGCCAAGAACAAAGAAAAAAAAAAGCTTTGATTGCAATTCCTTATTTCCACTCCAAGGCAGAAATAAAGCAGTATTTAATATTTTTTTGTGGATATTTGTGACTTCTAATTGCTTCTCTTCCAATTGGAAAAGTAAGCTCTACTTTGCTGCATTAATTTAGCCAGGCTCTCTTGAGTAACATAGCTTTCTCAGTTTATGCAGTATTAAATGTGTTTGGCTAGCTTAGTGTTTCTTAATCTTGCCAACTTTAAGTTAATATGAGGACTTCCACTCCTAGAATTCCTAGGCAGCCTTGAGTTGAAGTTCACACATCTTAAAATTGAACTGGCAAATAGTTCCACCTGTGGGCTGTTCCTTGCGATAACTAAACTTGCAACTCCTTGCTAGCTAGGAGGAGGAAAAGCAAGGTAATTAAACTTGCAGCCACTAATATTTAGGAGCTACTGAACATAACAGGGAAGATATATTTTATTTTAGGAGACATTGATGTGTGAAAGTGTGATGCTGTTCTAGGTTTAGCACATTGAGGTCACAAGTAGCCCAAGATCTTTCAAAGAAAGGCATATATTCTCCTTTGGATATTAGCTTGGACCATTCTTTACTTTTCCAGCTGTCACCCAAGCACTGCGAAGTAGATACATCCTCTTTCCTTTTTTTCACATTGTCTGTCCCAAGTATGATATTCTCATTTTAGCAATGGTCAGCTTCAGCTGAATAGAAGCGTGGGGGCTTGGCTGTCTAGTTTCTCCTTGATGATCTGGGAGTAATGAATTCAGAACGGATTTTTGTTTTCTTTTTCATTCTCTGGGGCTGACCTTCTGGCTGGCCTTCTGTGACTCAGCAGAGCATTCTTTGCAGCATTTAGTTTTATGTCAAATGGAGTGATTTGCAAGTCTAATTCTAATTCATAAACATACAGACGTGTGCGTAAGACCATCTGTCCATGCTACCACATTTTACTTGCATGCACTTTCTTGGCTGAGTGCATCCATGCACATGTTCATGCATACATTGTATTATAGTTTCCTGTTTAACAGTTGCTGAGTTGGTTGCGAATAAGGTTTTGAGTCCAAATGTTGGTTTTGATCTAGAAAGCCCTCTATGGCTTCATCCTAGGGCAATGTATTTATTTATCTATCAAATTTAATGGCTGCCCATCTTACCACAGGGTTAAACTCCAGGCGGCTTACAATATTAAAAAGATAAAACGATATAAGTAAAATGCTACAAAATATAAAACTACAAAATACAACAGCTAGAAGATGGGAGGAATAAGATCAGCCTGGGGATGGGTGGAGCAATCTAATATTAATCTATCAATCACCCCCAACGTGAAGCATGAAGCACCTTCTTAGACACCCTGTTAATTCATACATTAATTGCATAATAGTTCCTGTTGAACAGTTGCTGAATTGGTTACCAAGAGGGTTTTGAGTCCAAATCTTGGTTTTGATCTAGAACAGGAGTCTCCAACCTTGGCAACTTTAAACCTTTAAGCAAAGCTGCCCAGGGAATTCTGGGAATTGATGTCCTCCAGACTTAAAGTTGCCAAGGTTGGAGACCCCTGATCTAGAACATGGGTGTCAAGCTCACGGCATGTGACGTATCGCGATGTTTTTTTCCCCTTCGCAGAGTTGGAGTGGGCGTGGCCTGTGCTTGATGCATCCAGCCCGCGGGCCACCAGTTTGACACCCTTGATCTAGAAAGCCCTGAATGGCTTTATCCTAGGATCGTATTCCTTTGAAAAATCTAAGAGACATTAAGTTTTAGACGCTGTCTTCTACTGTGTTAGTCCAAATGCTTTGGTATCCCTTATCTCCAGAGACTCATCTTGGCACCTGGCCTGTGGGAATTTTGGAAGGGCTGTCAGGATGGTTTCATTTGAACAGGCTTTGGAGAAATGATTAGATCAAGTCCAGTTTTTATGCCAGCCAAGGAATGAGACTTGGGATGAAATGTGTGTTCCAAAGTTGGGACGTGAATTCCACTCTTACCATACTTGTATCTGATGTGGTAATGCAAGTACAAAAGGGAGAGAATTGTAGTATGATTGACATTTTGTCATTTTGTGCTTACATATAACTAGATTTTGTTTTAATATGCTGCCTGTAATTTTTATGTTTTCATATTGCTGTATTTATGGATCTGAGATTGTTGTATGTCACTGAATTTCTGCTGATTGATGTTTATTGGGATTAATTTATCCGAAGCATAAGCTGCCCAGAGTCATTTGGTTGAATTTGGAGATTGTAGAAAATCATATGGATGGATGGATGGATAGAATTAGAATTAGAATTCTTTTATTGGCCAAGTGTGATTGGACACACAAGGAATTTGTCTTGGTGCAAATGCTCTCAGTAAACATAAAAGAAAAGATACATTCGTCAAGAGTCAAGAATCATAAGGTACAGTTTGTAATAGTCATAGGCTACAGTAAGCAATCAAATCATGTTAGGAAACAGTCAATATAAATCATAAGGATCGAAGCAACAAAGTTACAGTCATACAGTCACAAGTGGGAGGGGATGGGTGAAAAGGAATGATGAGATTAATAGTAATAGTGGTGCAGACTTTGTAAATATTTGGACAATGTTGAGGGAATTATTTCTTTAGCATAGTGATGGCATTCGGGAAAAAACTGTTTTTGTGTCTAGTTGTTCTGGTGTGCAGTGCTCCATAGTGTCATTTTGAGGGAAGGAGTTGAAACAGTTTATGTCTGGGATGTGATAGATAGATAGATAGATAGATAGATAGATAGATAGATGATAGATAGATAGATAGATAGATAGATAGATAGATAGATAGATAGATAGATAGACAGACAGACAGACAGACAGACAGACACCCTGTTTCTCCAACAATATGGCCTCCCCCAATAGGAAGTCCCAGCATGTTTTATCGGCATGAAATGAAATTAAGCCCCTCCCCCCAAATTAAGGCCTATATTAAAACATGCGAAATGGGGGGGAATGGTGGGGGGGCTTGCCGTTAGGAAGTACTTTTGTTGCAAACCTGGATATGGTGCTGCCTGCGTTGACCCCAATATGAAGTGCCCCACCAATGCCAAGGTCAACATCCAAGCCATCGCCGCCCACCCACCCACCCACCCAAAGATGAAAGGGGGGGGGAATTAAGTCACCCCCAAAAAGACAGCCTAGCCATTTTTTCAGGGCTCAAAAAAAAAAAAAAAGACCTGGCCTTATTATATGAGAAACACGGTAGATGGATGGATGGATGGATGGATGGATGGATGGATGGATGGATGGATGGATGGATGGATGGATAGATAGATAGATAGATGATATTGTGAGAGTCTTGAAAAGTACACATAGAAATAGACAAAATTTTCCTTTTCTAGTTGCTTGAGCTCAAAATAACATGGTTACCCCAAAGTTTCCACTGATTTTACCTCTTCATCCAGCTCTCTTCTCTTAAGTAGGAGAAAGTCTGTGACAACTAATCCTTTTATTAAAAAGTTTTTTCTTCAGGAAAGGTTTGTAGATTCCTACAAGGTCACCTTTATTCAAATTTGGAATGATTTTTGTAAAACCTCTTCTCAAGTTCCATCTTTTAGTAGCTCTTTCAGAGTATAAGGAAGCAGCGGGACAGCTCCTTAAATCAATGGACATTATTGATACATGTGCAGTTATGTTGGAGAAAATAGAGGCACTCAAGAGGCTGCTTCCTGAAGTTAGAGGGGAAAAAAATGAGAATGTCAGTTTTCAGCAACATATGGTCAGTGTGATTGTGGGACATTGCAAATGGCTGGTTGTTGTTTTTTTTTATAGAAGTTTTTATTGTTTTTTAACATACAAACAAACAGACAAAACATAAAAACATCAGCTCCCCCATATTTATATACAAACAGTGAGTCGGTTGGTTCATCAGTTTTGTGCGTTCACTTCATAGTTACAATTACAATTACCTTATATAATAACTCTTATTGTCAATATAAACTTATAAATCATCATATCATTATTAAAAAAAAAGAAGTTTGACTACACTTTTATTCGATCATGCCTTTGTGAGATAACTATATTTTAAGTGATTTATTCTAAAACAAATCATATAATCGTGCCAGTTCTATCCTAAAAGAAAAAAGAAAAAAAGGAAAAAGAAAATCATTATATAAGTATAATATCCAATACCAAGAATGAGAAAAGAAAAATAAATTCAATATTATTCCTTATTATCTAGCATTTCAAATATTCTATTTTTGTATTTCATCATTCAGCCATTGATAGAAAAGATCCCAAATTATATAAAATTGTTTATCTTCTTGCTCTCTGATTTCAAAAGTCAATCTACTCATCTCAGCACATTCCAATATTTTCTTTATAACTTCTTCCTGTAATGGAATTTTCTCATTTTTCCAATTCTTTGCAAATACAATCCTAGCCGCAGTCAATACATTTACAATCAAATATTTCAACTCTTTACTATAAGCATCTGGTAAGATTCCCAATAAAAAAAACTCCGGTTTCAAATCTATGTGCTTCTTTGTCATTTTTTCCAGCCACGTGTGGATTTTAGTCCAATATTTTCTAGCATCCTCACAAGTCCACCACATATGGTAGTATGAACCAGGTTTCTGATGACATTTCCAGCAGCAAATGGCCGGTTGTTGAGTGCCTGAAATATCACATGACTGTTGGGGAGGGGAGACAACCATCAAAATTGTGGTTATTAAGTAATTCAAACAGTTGTTAAGCAATTCTAGCTTTCCCATTGACTTTGCGTGTCAGAAGCTGGCTAGGAAAGTTGCAAGCAGCAGTCATGTGACCCCTGGATATTGAAGCCATCATAAATACTTGCCAGTTAGCAAGCATCCAAATGTTGACCATGGGGATGCAGAGATGATTATAAGAGTGACAACCGATTGTAAGCCATTTTTTTTCAGCACCCTTGTGCTGACAAAATGAATGGTTGTAAGTTGTGGATCACCTGTATTTAGAATTTGAAGAGGAGTTTCACATGTTTTAGTGGGCTGTAATAAAACCTAGACAGCTAGCGTATCAGGTGTCAGGCTTGGAAACCATATTATACTTGTAAGCTTTGAGGCTGCCACGTTTAGTGCCTGGAATTTGGGAGTTCATAGGGAGTAGAAGACTAGACACAACAACATTCTTTCTCAGAAGTTAAGGACATACGGCCCTGCACCTGGAAAAGAGCGTCTGGAGGAATGTCTCCAGTTGGGACAAAGATTTGATTGGGCCATGTGATGGACTGATGGGTGCAGGGGATGGATCTTTGATTTTTCTTCTGGGAAGGGAAAACCCGGAACTCCCAGATTCGGCGTTTCCCAGATGTGCCAATATGACAACTCTGATAAAAAGGAACTTTGTGCGATGACCCAGGATGAGATACAAAATAAACACAGTCACAAAAACAGGTGAAGCCCCTTTTATTCCCTTCACTTTGCTTCAAAGCTTCAAATATCCTTGACTGGAGACAAAAAACTCCCCCTCAAGCAGTTACAAAAAGGAGGAAATGCCATTTAAACTAAAAATGCCTATAAATTATAAAGAGTAAAAACAATACAAGCCACACTGAAGCAATTAAGGGAACCAGGCAAGATAAGGTCTTGAAGATGTCCACAGATATCAGAACACACACTGGGAAGGACACCAAACTCAAGAGGCGAATGACAGACTAGAGATATTTCCACGCTTTGTTTCCAGCACTGGTCCATCCACATGTCTTTCCTTTAACCAGTTCTCACAGCTGCAGCTGATGGAGAGGATCAAGGCCCTTTCCTCCCCCGTAGACCATGCCATTCACATCTCTCCCTTATCCTCTCCTCCCTGTGTGCCTAGGATGGAGAGGGGATGGGCCTGGGTCCTCCTCTGACTGCCCAGCCGCCTCTGCCCTTCCCCAGCCTCCTCCAAAACCTCCGGAGCCACCCTTCCACTTCCTGTCTGCTGTTCCTCCTCTCTCTCAGAGTCAGTCTCCACCAGGGGCATGCCATTGCCTTTAGGAGCCAAGACAACATAAAAATCTTATGGCACCTAAAATCAATACATTTATTAAGACATAAACTTTTCTGTCCTGGCTAAGTTAACGTTCTCGTCTTCCTTTATATTTAAAGAAAGAAAATTCATGTTTGAAGTGTTAAATTTTCTTCTACTTCCAGAGTTCCTTTTCTCCGTGCCCTCTTTGAAAGAAAATTATTGCAAATATTTGTAAGCTGTTTTTAAATTATAAACCCGTTTGGAAGCACTGGCAAAAAGGCAACATTTTAGATGAGTAAGTCACTAAATATATACAGGTAGTCCTCAACTTACAGCCGTTCATTTAGTGACCGTTCAAAGTTACAACAGCACTGAAAAAAGTAACCTACGACCATTTTTCACATTTACGACACATTTGCAGCATCCCCAAGATTATGTGAGCAAAATTTGGATGCATGGCAACTGGCTCATATTTATGACGGTTGCAGATCATATGATCCTTTTGCCATTGCTCCAGAAAACCTCCACTCCAACCAATAACTCTGAGACAGGCATCTTCTCAAAAGTTCCTTCTATTTGGATAGTAAAGTGGCACAACTGTGGAATCCCAAACCTGAAAATTCCGGGCTTCCTTGCAATAAGTAAAAACTACCAATCCTGCACCCATCATCACATCACACGCCCCAATCGCCCCCGTTGACTTAGAAAAATAATGTTATTAGGTCTAACTACACACACTTCAAGAAATTCCCCATCCTTCCATTTTCCCAGGCTGAAAATGTGGCAGTGTGGGAGCATCTGGTCTCAATATGGCTTCCAAAGCTGACACCCTTTCTGTGACTTTCTGACAATCAAAGTCAACGGGGAAGCCAGATTTACTTTAAAAACCATGTTACTAATTGAACAACTTCAGTGGTTCACTTAACAAGTGTGGCAAGAAAGATTGTAAAATGGGGCAAAGCTTACTTAAAAATGCCTCATTTAGTGGCAGAAATTTGGGGCTCAATGATGATCATAAGTTGACCATAAAATATGTGGGTTTTTTTTTTTAAAATCCAGAGGAATCTGACAAATATGAAGGCAGAAATGGGGGAAATGTTGGGGAATACTTTTCTTCCTTTCAACACTTTGCTTTACTCCTCTTATTAAGAATATATATTTCAAGGAGTCTCTGCTTTTAGTAGTTGGATCATCTCTTTTTAAGATTGTTTGTCCATGAAAAGTTCTGTACGCATTCAAAGGCAACTCAGCTGCCTGGCGTTTATCATCTGGCTGGAAGATACTGGTAGGTTATATTTATAACCCCCACACTTCAAATCTCAAGTGTCACCCAGCAGGTCTCTCTGAATAGGCAGTTGGGCTGATTAGGAAGGCCAAAAATATTACCAAACAATGTTATAGATTTAAATGCTTAAGGTCGACTGGCTGAAGGACATCCTCCTGTACCGAAAGCTTACGTAGCTAAAACTTCGCTTTCTTCTGCTTCATTCCAAGATACTTAAAATCTGTGATGATTGAGGGCTATATTGTTACCTAAGCAGAAAACGGGCATTAGGATGTACTTGTTTTGCAACGACTCCTAAACTGGGAGTCTCTGTATGGAGAGGTGCATTGTATTTTTAACTATTTAATTAACCTGAATCAAAATAATGCCTTGTTGAGGTTTGCTTCATTTGTTGCAGTTGAACTGTGCTTATCTTTTCTGCAAACAAATGTCAACGGCAAGCTCAAATTACACCACCTACTAACCCATGGTTAGCTGAATACAGTAACAGTTTACTTTAACAGATTTAACAGATAATCAGAGTTGAAAGGGACCTTGTAGGTTATCTAGTCCAACCCCCCACCCAAGCGGGAGACCCTACACCATTTCTGACAAATGGCAGTCCAATCTCTTCTTGAAAGTCTCAAGTGATGACGCTCTCACAACTTCCAAAGGCAACTGCTGTTCCATTGGTTGATTGTTCTCACTGTTAGAAAGTTTCTCCTTATTTCCAGGTTGAATCTCTCCTTGATTAGTTTCCATCCATTTATTCCTTGTCTGGCCTTCGGGTGCTTTAGAAAATAGCTCTGTGGCAGCCCCTCAAATATTGGAAGACTGCTATCCTGTCTCCCCTGGTCCTTCTCTTCACTAGACTAGCCATGCCATACTGAATCAATCTAACTTTGTGCGCTGCACTGAACCATCAACTAATCACGCTGCCTTGGTTTGAGAACAGAACAACCCACAGACTGCAGTATATTTTAGCCAGTACTACTCTATAGGTTTTGACTTTGGGATGGAAACTTTCCTATACATCCTCAATTCTAGGAGGAGCTCAGCTGCTGTCCAAACTCAATCCTAGGCTTCAGTTTTGGGCTCAATTGCGGCCGTAGGTCAAGGAGTACCTGTCGTGTCCCTAATTGCACCCTTCTTTAACTGTGTTCCTACTGTGACACTGAACACCCATCAATGTGGAATACTATAAACAAGCGGAGAAATGGATCATCTTCTTCTAGATAAAACTTTAGTTGTCCTAAAAGAGCAGATGGACAGCATGGGGAGGAGGCCCAGGTGACCGTAATGGCAAAGAGTGCCTATTTTTGGCTTGGAATAGCTGTATTTTTGACAGCTGTCTAAAATGGGACAGCTGTAGCCATTCTTGGATCTGAGAAAATGCCTGCAGTGATCTAAATGCTTCAATATCCTTGCATGTTAGATGACTGTAAAGCACTCTACATGGGGCTACAAAAATGTTGGGCTCTATTGTGGTTGTAAATCAAAGATTACCTGTAGCTCCTTGGATATAGGCTTTCTAACGTGCTGTTCCCCAGTATGGGAACCTTGATAGAGACATCACTGTGAATAGCTCGGGTTTTTTTTAAAAAAGTATTTATGACACACACACCTCCTCACAGAGCTTTGGGATTCTCTTGCCATGTTTTCAGCTTTTGAGTGGCTTGAAAGTACTGTTGTTCAGACTTTGCTGTTTTCCTTTATAAAGAAAGAGCTGAACAAGCTTCTTGGATGAGAAGCAAAACATCTTTGAATCAAAAACCAGAAAGTCCAGTTGCCTCTTGAAAAAAGCATCTTTGGGTTTCCTTTATAAATTGTTCTGAAGTCTGTGGTTGTCTCACGTCTTACAAATACTCAAGTCAAACAATAATTTTAAAGAAAATATAGCACCAAACAAAGAACAGAAATCTACATACAAAAAAAACCAAAAACATGCCTTTGATGTTCAAAATTATTCAAGGACAGTCTAAATCCAAAAGGCTTGCAATGTTTTTATGTTCTTTAAGCTTTCCCTCAGATTTTCTTAGCCACATTATCTGCTGGAAAATGCTAATGGCTATTAGGAGCAGATTGCTTAGGAAGAGGAAAAAGACAATTATTCCAGAATTATTTATGTGTCACTTGCATTTATTTAATTATCACAAGTGCTTTTATGCCATTTCAGAGCTATTATTATTTGAAATTTATTGTATCCCATATTCTCCAGGTAGCTCAGAAGGAAATAATACAGAGTTATCCTGTGCAATAAACATATAAAATGTATCACTTATAATGTTCAATCAGATTGTCTAGCACAGGGATGTCAAACTTGCGGCCCACGGGCCAGATGCGTGACGTGCTGGTCCCGCCCCTGCCCGGTTTAGCGAAGGGGAAAATAGTCCTGATATGTCACGTGACGCTGCCATGATGATGCAAGTTTGACACCCCTGGTGTAACAGCATCATTATTCTATTAGTCAACTATTCCTTTGTTCCCAAATAGAAAGCAAGTCTTAAGAAATTCGAATATTGAGAATGAGAGTGCAAATACTATTTCTGGTTTGAGCTTATTCTGTAGCAAATATGCTTGAGGTTCATAAATTAGGAAGCGGGGTGTCACAAGGAAAATACGTTGCAAGGAAAATTTCCAAGGAAATGCCTTTTACAGGGTTTTTGTTATTGGCTGCTTCCACTGTGATTGCCTTTTGTGAGCAGGAACGCTGTGTGTAGCTTCTATTTCCTTTGAATGATTGCAACGTGTTCCGAAAATATGATCTATACCTGCTGGTCCAAGAAAAGTTGGAGACCCTTGCCTATACCAATTGTCTGTGTAGGTGGAAGGGTGTATATATGTATGTGTGTATCTAAGACCACACCTGGAATACTTGCATCCAGTTTTGGTCACCATACTAGAAAAAAGATGTTGAGATTTGGGGAAAAAAATGCAAAGAAAAGCAACTAAGATGATTAAAGGCTTGGAGACTAAAACATATGAAGAACGGTTGGAGGATTTGGGTTTGGCCAGTCCAGTGAAAAAAAGGACTATGGAGGACATGATAGCAGTCTTCCAATATTTGAGAGGCTACCACAAAGAAGAGGTATGGTTAAAGGTGGGAAAGAAGAGAAGACCAAAGGGAGGTATTATACCAGTCAATGGATTGTCATATACAAGAAGGAACAGAGATCTTTGTTGCCCCAGAAGACAGAACTAGAACCAGTGTTAAAACTATAGAAAAGTGAGATATTAGGAGGAACTTGCTAATGGCAAAGCTGTCAACCAGTAGGTTAGATTATCTTATGAAATAGTATTTTCTACTTTATAAAGTTTTAAAACAGGGGCTGGATAGCCATCTGTCCAAAGTGATCTATCAGATTATGCACATAGCTGGAAGTTGGATTAGAAGACATTTGAGGTATCTCCCAATTCTTTGATTCTTTAAAAGGGAATTTATATCCCTCACTGTGCTGAAGAATTCTGTCAGGTGCCCCAAATATGCCCTAAATAATTTTCTGTTCTTCTCTACAGGAATCCGAAGGAGGCCTTTATGTTTGCATGAATACTTTCCTGGGATTTGGAAGGGAACACGTAGAAAGGCATTATCGCAAGACAGGACAATGTGTATACTTACATATCAAGCGGCATATGAGAGAGGTAAGTGCTACTCTATCGAGGACTTCAGAAGGCTGCTTCAAAAATTGTTATTTGAACATTTATATTTGTTTGAAAATGTAATTTGATGAACGGCATTATAAAGTTGTGCAGTTCATGAATATCTATTGAGGACATTCCGCTTCCAAGACCTCTCCTGGTCTCTATCTTCGTAATGGAAGCTTCATCAATATGTGGTCTGAATTGCAGAGTATTCCTTGGTTTTGTAGCTATAGAGGAACTTGGTCATAGAGGCATTGGCAGTGATGATTCATCTCTATTAGGAATTGGTTAGATCCCACTTTGAATACCATGGTCTGTTCTGGGTATCTATTAGTCTTTCAGGGTAGGCCAGATCAAGAAACAGAAGCAAGGGGGGTTTTCAATAATGTTATTTATTAATAGAAGAGAATATATTCAAAGATAAATTGCGAGGTCTTGGGTGGCTCTCTGAGCTTGGTTGTTTTCTTACAGATGTTTCATTCCCAAATGAATGAAATCCCAAAGGTGCTTTTTTCAAGAGGCAACTGATTTTTCTGGTTTTTCTTGGAAGACGTTTCACTTCTCATCCAAGAAGCTTCCTCAGCTCTTCAATGGGAAGCGAAACATCTTCAAAGAAAAACAAAGAAAGTCCAGCTGCTTCTTGAAAAAGCACCTTTGAGACAACCATGACCTGGATGACTGAGAATCTCCAATGAAATGATCTGCAAGAACACAACCAAGCTCAGAAAGATAACATGTAGTGATAGCATATTACTTACTGGTAATTGGGTAATGAAACATTTGCAAGAAAACAACCAAGCTCAGATAGCACAAAAACCCTCACAGGATAGAATAATAGAATCTTGATCTTACACTAAACACTTTTCTGCTGTTTGCTGTATTTCTGTTTGTATTCCATCAGTTTCTATAGCCTTCTGAATATGTAATTATTGGAGTGTTGCTGTAACTTCTTCTTTTCATACTAGATGTTCTTATAAATAGGAAATACTATCTAATATATATTGGGATCTGATATTTGTATTGTGCATAATTTCAGTATGTTTCAGTATATTTGACTTTCTTGGAATCAGTTACTATCTGTTTACATCCTTTAGCATGCCAATTTAGGTTATAACTTCCTTCTGAATTACAAGATCTTTTGGAAAACTTTATTTTCCATGTCTTTTTCTATTTTCATTATCCTAACATAGCCCTTGTCTCTATCAACTCTCGGAAACCCTTCGTTAATTTCCTTCCAGGGTCATCCCACAACTTCTTTGCTTTGGTTTCTCTTCTTGGCAATTACCACCATTTGTTCTGACATCAGTTTTTGTTTTCTTCTGTTTCTTGGACTTTGACAGTCTCACTTTGTGCTCATCCTTAAGAACTTTGATTTCATTCTCCTGTTCCCAAGGTTACATCTCAATAATGTTCAGGACTTCAAAGCAACGCCTGCTATTCTCTTTGAAAATGGCGGATATTCGCTCAGAATCATATTGTGGAAATCGATAAGTTTTCCCCTTCCATTTTAGCTCGCACACAAGCTGTTCCTGATCTGTTGCACAGTCAGCAGTGTATAAAGTTCACAAATAAAATAATACAGTAATACTTCTTCCATAAATGATAGGCCTCCTCATCTCTCTTTACGCTCAGTGGTTCTCTTGGAGTAGCATTTCTTACATTTTTCAGGGCCAATCTATGTGTATTTATGAGGAACACCTGTGACTGCTTCTTTACAAAGGGTACAAGTACTAAAACAAGATTTAATACTACTGTATATCTTTCCTTGCTGATCCTAACCCCAAATGAAAGGAAGAAAGGATGGACATCAGGCTAGCCATCATATCCATAAAAACATTCGCTGCTACTGAAACAACAGATGCAATTCAATTGGGTCTGATCAAAATCTTTGGAGAGCAACTGTTACCTAATGTATTGAACAGCACACAGAGATCTTACCCTAAATCAGACTTGAGGTATTCTAACTGCATCATGCATATTTGTCCTAGTTGGTAGGATGTAGGGAACAGTATTGCGGCTTGCAAAATAGCATCTATATTATATGTTCTGGGTAGCATAGGAGAGCCAGTTTGATGTACGTAGTGATTAAGACACCAGGATAGGAACCAGGAGACTGTGAGTTCTGGTTGTACCTTAGGCACAAAGCCAGCTAGATGATTTTGGGCCAATTACTCCCTCTCAGTCCTAGAAAGAAGGCAGTGGCAAACCACTTTTGAAATCTTGTTTAAAAAAACTGTAGTACAAATGGATTCCAGGAGTCAATACTGACCTGAAGGCAGAAAGAAAGAAAGAAAGAAAGAAAGAAAGAAAGAAAGAAAGAAAGAAAGAAAGAAAGAAAGAAAGAAAGAAAAAGAAAGAAAGAAAGAAAGAAAGAAAGAAAGAAAGAAAGAAAGAGAGGTAAGAGAAAGAGAAAGGAAAAAAGGAACAAGGGAAAGGAAGAGAAAAAAGTAGCAGAAGACAATGTGAAGGTTGCTGGAGATAAAATATGACTTTACTTTTGCTTATAGTACATGAAAAATGTGCCCAAACTCTACTACCAACATTGTTGTTGAGTAACACTGTTAGAAGGAAATGCAACATTTGGCATGACCATGAATAAGGATGTGACCTAGTCTATATCTTCCCTATCTTACAAAAAAGCATTTAGGGGAGATTATAAGAGGTCTGAATGGAGATGGTGTGAGCTTGTGATGATCTTGTCTGATTATTTATTAATTATTTATTAGTTTCAATGAATTATTAACAAATTCTAAGCCACTTTGGTCATAGCAGACTCTGAGCAGCATCTATACATGCTAGAGTGATTGATAAAAATAAGTTCCAAAATATTCCAAACACCTTTAGCAACAATTCACATACTCTAATGGTATATGGGTAACAGATAAAAGATTAGGAGGCAAGAGGAAGAACCAAACTGGTCAACCAGCAATAAAAAAAGATTTCTAAGTCCACAGAAAGAAAGGAGATACGAGAGGCATTTCAGAAAGAACCGTCCCTGGTTTTCTGGAGAATAAAAGAAGAGGAGGATAAATACTTTCAATCTTATAAGATTCTAATAGTGTAAATTTACAATAACAATAGAGCTATATTCATAGTTGTACTTCTTATCTGGGCTATTTTGAAGGACTCGCATTCTCCTGCAGGAGGAAACTTGATAACACATCAAATCCCAAAGTCAGGGTAAAAGCTATAAAAGATCCTTTATAGCTTTTTCAATAACTCAGGAGAAGAACACAATTTAATTGTTCCTGGCAAAACAATAAAGAAAGAATTAATGATAGAAAGCAGGTCAATAAAAGGTTCTGAATATAGGACAGGGCAGTTTTTGGTAACATCAAAAGTGGATCTTGGGGAAAAAAAGAGAGGGGAGAAAAGAAAAAAAATGTGAAAGAAATTAAAATAGAACAACTTCAGTAAAGGAAAGGTCTTGTATGAAATACATTAGAAGGATTTACCTCCCAGTGAATGAATGAAAAATGGATATAAACATAGAGGATGAATAACATGCTTCTACATTGCAGTGTAGTTAGTATATGATAAAATGGATAAACTTGAATTATTGAAGGTTTTGCATGAATAAAGGGCTGAAAGTCTGATTATCGAGTATGGTAAGAGTGACACATGATTGAGGAAAAAAATAAAATAAAATAATAAAAATAGGTCCAAAGCCCTATAGTGACTTTTCATCACACCATTTATGGTTGTCTGGGAGATATAATTTACCTTCAGTCCCTTCTCCCTTTAGCCCTGTTCTGAGGGAAACACAATAAAATTAAGCTTGGTACCACTCAATCTACTTCACAGGGTTGTCCCAAAGGTGCCTTTTAAGAGGCAACTGGCCTTTTTTTTAACCTTGAAGACATTTCATTTCTCATCCAAGAAGCTTCTCCACTATTTAATCAGAACTGAAGAAAGCTTCTTGGATAGGAAGCAAAACGTCTTCAAGCAAAAACAAAGAAAGTCTGGTTGCCTCTTGAAAAACCACCTTTGGGACAGCCATGACCTGGATGATTGAGAATCTCCATAGACACCTCTCAGAATTGTTGTTGTGAGGAAAATAAGAGGAGGAAGGTGTGTTGCATATGTTGGCTGCCTTATTTGTGAAAACAATAAAGGCAAGATTCAAATAAATAAATAGATGGCTCATGTGGAAAATACACTTATTAATCATCTCAGCTTACTGTCTGTTATTTTATAAATGCTTCCAGATTAATCATGCAAGTCTCTGGTTTTATTCATACATTTCCTTACTGCTTTGCCTGTCAACTTTCGTTATGAGAGAAAATGTGTGAAAGGGACAAAAAAAGGCAGAATTGCTCTGTGATCTTTTTTCCTTTTGGTTTGGTGAGCAGCATTTAAAGTCATCCCTCTGGAAATGCCACATTCTACGTTTTTGGCAATTCACTATTTATGACAAGAAATCTCAGTCCTTTTTACATGTTTGATTTGTTCAGCAGTGGCAGCCAACAGTGTATAAACATCTCCCGTTCTAAATGCTGTTTAGGGCATGCTTGGGGTAGATACTGAGTATTTTATTATCTGTTTTGACATTTATATCCAATTCTTCTTGCTAAGTACAGTTTCAAATCCTTCCAAGCATTTTGTAATTGTGTTAGAAATAATTTTCCTGCAATGATCAGCTTTGTAGCAGCTAGCACCAGCAGTTCTCCTTCTCAACTCTGTGTTATAAAAAAATTGTTTTGATGGTTTTGTAGGAAAGCACTTACAAATGTCTCTGGGAAGTTGAAAAAGGAAATATTGTATCTGCCAGATTCTGGAGCTTTGGAATTGGAAGGGACCTTGAAGGTCTTCTAGTCCAGCCCCTTGCTCGATAAGGAGACCCTATTTCATTTCAACTAAATAGTTGTCCAGTCTCTTTTGGTGATGGAATCATCCACAACTTCTGAAGGCAAGTTGTTCCATTGGTTGATTGTTCTCACGGTTAGGAAATCTCTTTCTAGGTTGCTTCCCTCCTTGGTTAGTTTCCATCCATTGGTTCTTGTCTTGCTGCTTTGGAGAATAGTTTGGACCCCTCCTTGTTTTTGTAGGAGCCCCTCAAATATCAGAACACCACTATCATGTCTCCCTTTCTCTTTCTTTTCACTAAACTAAATTGCTGTAACCGTTCTTCGTATGTTTTAGCTTCTAGTCCCCTAATCATCCTTGTTGCTCTTCTCTGCTCTTTTCCAGAGTCTCATCATCTTTTTTTATATTGTAGTGATCAGAACTGGACGCAATATTTCCAGTGTGGTCTTACTAAGGCTTTGTAAAGCAGTACTAGAACTTCACGGGATCTTGATTGTGTCCCTCTGTTAATGCAGCCTAGGATTGCATTGGCTGGTTACAGTGCTGTATTTTTGGAAATGAAGATAATACTAATTTGAATTTACAGTGGTAACTTTAGAATCCAGCAATGTCCTTTCCGGTTTCTTGGAAATCTTTCCAGCAAGTTAGAAAGCAAGAAAACTATTGAAGCTATGTACCAGCAGGTTTGGCTTGAAGATTGTTTACACATCAGTAGGAACTACTCAGAAAGCTCAAACTGCCCAAGGAGATGCTGATACAGATCTACAGAGGAATTACTGAGTCTGTCATCTGCACCTCTATAACTGTCTGGTTTGGTTCTGCAACCCAAAAAGACAGACACAGACTTCAGAGGTAATTAGGACTGCAGAAAAAGCAATTACTACCCACCTGCCTTCAATCGAGGACCTGTATACTGCACAAGTCAAAAAGCGGGCTGTGAAAATATTTACAGACCCCTCACATCCCGGACATAAACTGTTTCAACTCCTACCCTCAAAACGACGCTATAGAGCACTGCACACCAGAACAACTAGACACAAGAACAGTTTTTCCCCGAACGCCATCACTCTGCTAAACAACTAATTCCCTCAACACTGTCCAACTATTTACAAAGTCTGCACTACTATTACTATTAATCTTCTCATCACTCCTTATCAACCATCCCCTCCCACTTGTAACTATTTCCTAGTATGATTTGATTGCTTATTGTACCCTATGACTATAAGTGTTGTACCTTATGATTCTTGACAAATGTATCTTTTCTTTTTATGTACACTTGAAAGCATATGCACCAAAGACAAATTCCTTGTGTGTCCAACCACACATGGTCAATAAAGAATTCTACTCTATTCTATGTAATACTTGTCAGCCTCCTGGCCACAAAAGCTAATGTACAATATTTATCAGTTGTGTTCGATCAAAGATGACCCAACTTTTTATAGCTTTATATTCTTCTCTTATGGAGTTGACACATCAATGCAGATAAAGACACTCTGTATACAAGTAGTCCTTGATTTGTAACAATTCATTTAGTGACCGTTCAAAGTTACAACGGCACTGAAAAAAGGGACTTATGGACGTTTCTTACTCTTACGACCATTGTAGCACGTGATTTATATTCGGATGCTTGACAATTTGCTCATATTTATGACGGTTGAAATGTCCTGGGATCAAGTGATCACCTTTTGCGACCTTCTGGCAATTTCAATGGAGAAACGAGATTCACTTAACAAATCTGTTACTAATTTAGCTGCAGTGATTCACTTAGCAAACGTGGCAGGAAAAGTTATAAAATGGTGCAAAACTCACTTGACAAATTTTTCACTTAGCAATATAAATTTTGGGCTTGATTGTAGTCATAAGTTGAAGACTACCTGTACATTTGGATGCCTCCAATATGAAATATATAGATATGTCGGATGTGTTGTTACTTTAAATAATCTTGGCGTCATTAATCACATCTGAAATTGATCCCTGTTGAAAGAAAATGTAATCAGTATCTATTTTCCATAATTTCCAGTTGTTTTTATTTATCCATTCACTATTTGATTTAATTGCTTGCATCATATATTAGCTAGGCTTTCTCTGTTTAGCTAAAACAGTTGTGATTGCAATCTACTTTAGGCTTAATTTTATAATAATGTATTTAACTTCCTGGCTGGCTGCACTACGTTTTGCATAGCATTTTTTTTTAGCACTCTGAATATTTAAGGCAATAGAATGTTTTTTAAGCCTCCTTTAACCTCCAAAACAACTGAAAAAAGGAGGCTAAGATTCTTGGCTTGTTTACTAGAGGGGGGGGGGGAAGGTCTGTGTGAACTTCAGAAGTGCCACTGCTGGGCTAAAAGTTACCTGTGGGCCACGTTTTTGGTACGCTCACCTATTTTGTGAATTTTTTTTTATGGTAACCAAGACAAATAGATGCTTATGTATTTATTTAGTAATTCTGTAATAATAGAACATATGGGTGCTTAAATCTATTGCAAAAACAACATGTCTGTGTACTATTCTAATTATTTTAGTTTAACACTAGAAAGTGGAACCACATTTGTGCCAACAAGTAAACAAAAGACAGATGAAGATCTGATAAAGATTGGTGGAAATATATGCATTTGTAGACTTAAATTTCTGTACAGGGATGTTGGCATGCAGATCTATAGAGACATTCATGAAAGGATAATCAAAATCAAGATAGTAACTATGATGACACAACTGTGGCTGCCATCTTGACTTTTTTGACCTCTTCCTACACTCTTGCATGCTTACCCAACCCTGTAGCTCAGTTTTGAACTTTGTTGAACATGGAAGAATTTGTAGGATTTCTAAAAAGTCTTCTATATAATGAATTGCTTTAAAGACACCTGTCCTTGTTTTCTTTGAGATTTTTCTTTCAAGATGTATTGTTCAGAGGTTTAAGCAACACTTAAACATTTGAAGGGGAAAAGGTGTGTGTGTTTATATAGGACAAATCACTAACTTCTTAAAGTTATTGTAGCTTTTCCTGGGACTATTTAGCAGCCCCACACAGTTGCAGAGGAGTCTCAGGAAAATGTCTTTTTCATTTAAGGAGTTGCTGACTGATGATGTGTATGTTCTGAAGCACTTCCCTCAGGGGTGGGATTCTACCAGTTCCCACCTATTCGCTAGAGCTGGTTGTTAACATTCTAAGCAGTTTGGAGAACCGGTTGTTAGAAGAAATTCCTGGCCTAATCCTGTAAGGAAGGAAGGAAGGAAACATTCTGGTGCTGCTTACAGAAACTGCCTCTCTGTTAACCCTTATTGCATTCTTGGCAGGACTAGACTTCATACCTCAGGAACATCTCTGGAGTTTTTTCCCCCTCCTTTTCCTGGTACTTTGCTTGAGTGGAGTGAGCATTCAAAGTTACAATGGCACTGAAAAAAGTAACATGACCATTTTTCACACTTACGACTGTTGCAGCATCCCCACAGTCATGAGAGGCCAGGCAAGGAGATGGATGCCTCGATGTGATATTGAATTGGCCACGCCAAGCCAATAACATGACCACCAAGCCACGCCCACCAACTAAGCCATGCCCACAGAACCGGATGTTAAAAAATTTGAATCCCACTCCTGACTTCCACACCTTCAAATCCCAAAACTTGCACCATCTCTTGTATTTATATATGACCTTTTTGTTAAAAGTTTAGATTAAAAAAAAACTTTAGGACTGTAAATAAAAATTGCATATAAGTAGTTGCTGTGTTTTATTGATTGTATGGATGTTTATTGATTGGTGATGCTTATACATATTAATTGTAGATTATCATATATAATATAGATAGATAGATAGATATACATATAGATATGTAGAGATATATAGAGATATATATAGAGATATAGAGATATAGATAGATAGATAGATAGATAGATAGATAGATAGATAGATAGATAGAGATAGATAGATAGATAGATAGATAGATAGATAGATAGATATTATATCTATATAAAATATCTACCTAAAATACCAATACATATTGTATTAAATATAGGTGTGTTACAGGGGTGGGATTCAACTGGTGTTACTACCAGTTCGGTGATTATATTTTGTGTGCGCATGCGCGCCTGATGCATGCTATGCGCGCATGTGAAAAAAACCTTAAGCTGTGCTGCCCGGACAGCTGAAAAGCGCTGCACATGGATGCATAGCATTTGAAAAGCTTCTTTTTTCCTGCTTTTTCAACCTCTTCTGTGCCATGCAAAGCAGCTGAGGTTGAAAAAACAGGAAATAAAGGACAGGTAAGAGCCCGGGTGGGCAGGTGGGCCAAACAGCACCAGACACAGAACCGGTTCAGTGTCTGCTGCTCTTTAGAGCTACCGGTTCTATAGAGCCGGGCAGAACTGGTAGCATCCCACCCCTGTTGTGTGTATATTAAATTTAGGGCACAAATGTTTTCCACTTAGTTTGCAAGTTTGTAGTGTTGTAGGTTGAATATACTGTAGTTGGTATGCTATTAAAAAAGAAGGTTGGAATTGGATCAGATTTAGATTAGATTGAATTAGATTAGATATGGTAACAGGATTATATACTCTGTTTTGATCCAATTCTTCTCGGGTTTCCCAATTAGAAGTAACCAGCAGGAACATTTTTAATCATCACCTTTCATTAGTGCATTAGCTATATCACTTTCTGAGAAAACATAACCTTAAAAGTGTGCCTTTTATGTCATGGGTGACTATCATAAAAAGAAGGACCATGAATTGTCTGGAAACTTTGGTTGGTACAATAATTTGATAGACAGGAGATCTTGAGTAGAATCCAAAAGGCAATATTATTCCTATTCTTAAGGCACCGTACTACATGCCAATTTGTTTCTTGGCAAAATATACATTTGTGATTATTCCCTTTAAATCTCTAAATCAGGGGTGTCCAACCTTAGCAACTTTAAGACTGGTGGACTTCAACTCCCAGAATTTTCAATGGCTCGGGAATTCTGGAAGTTGTAGTCCACAAGTCTTAAAAGTTGCCAAGGTTAGACACCCCTGCTCTAAAAGTTTAAGGTCCAGGTTCTTTCTATATGAACCTATAGATTCATTGACAAAATAAGGGGGTCTCCTATAATTGCTATAAGCTTGCCTGATACCAACTCTAGGTCCTACCTTCTTTGTTGGGTTCCCAGCTCTTTGGCTTGTATTCTGCAGAATTGAGGGGCAAACATTTTTTTTATAGAAGGTTAATAAATAGATTGATAAACATCTTTTTGAACAGGTGTTTTAATGGCTGATTAATTGCTGATTTCAATTATTAATTGCATCTACTTTGAGACTAATTTAACATACTATACCACCAGCAATAGGTGGTCTAGCATGCTAAATTACTATACCGCCAGCAATAGGTGGTCTAGCATGCTAAATTATTTAAAGTGTTGTTTTGTGTAATTATTTAAATTTATTGGGTGGTATTTGCTTGCACCCAAAGAACAGTTTCGATCATGCTTTTTAAATACTTTTATGGACAGGTGTCTAACAGGTGTAACTTCACAGAAATATCATGATGCAAGGCCAAAAATTATACCCAGTTAATAAAATGGGGATATCTTTCAGTGCCAAACATTGTTGATTTATTATCTTATTATGACTTTGTACGCCTCTTTCTTTAGAAAATTGACGTTTATTGTAATTTCCACTGACACTGATCTGCTACTACATTTAGTAATAGCCAATGTTCTCAGCTTCTGAAAAGATGGCAAGAAAATAATATATATTTATATTCCAAAAAGAGATTATATTTTTAGAGCTTATGATCCAGATTTCATATTTCAAGATAGCCTTTCCTATGTTAATCCTGCCCAGATGTGATGGAATGCAGTGCTCTGAATTTTAGTCAGTATGCTCAAAGTAATCCCAACAGAGTAACAGAACAACAGTGTTGGAAGGGACTTTGAAGGTCTTCTAGTCTGATCCCCTGCTTATCTGGAGTATCCCAAGCTATCCCCCTCTCCATGAGGAGAGGGGAAGCATGTCAATTCTACCCAATTTTTTTTCAACCTATTACATTTGTCATACTCCCATCAAAAGCATGGTGGTGACCAGTTTTTGATGAAATGAACTCCTCCTTGAACTTTTTTGATGGTGGCAGGATAAGTTGAAGCCTCAATTCTCATGAATTTTTTTGTGGGTGGGTGGGTGGGAAACTCTTAAATTGATTACAAAGTCTTTGGCAGTCTTCTTCAACCCGTTGTTCTCGTAAAGTGTTGAATTGCAAAGTTTATCATCCTGAGCCAACATGGATTTGAGAAAGATTGGTGCATGATATGAATGCTCCCTCTGCCTTCACATGAATGAAACATACAACCAACAATCATATTTTGTAATACAGTACACTAGGGCATTAGTGGCACTTGATTTTTCTGTTTGGGGGCAAATCTAAGCTGAGTAGAACAACTTTCTGCAATATGAATGCCCTTCAAACGTGTGGACTTTGCATGCATCATTTTTAGCAATGGGTTTGTTTTCTGTGGAATTCTGACTGTTGAAGTCCATGTATTTAGAGGGCAACTGGGTTGGAGAAGGCTGAACTTTAGGCAGGATGAACACTTTTTAAAAAAGCAGGTAAGTAAAACAAAAAAAACACAAGGCTACCTTTTCAGGAAAGAATGAATCTGTACTTGTTGGAATATTTCCTTTTAAATCTCTGTTAGTCTACACCAGTGGTTTCCAACCTTGGGAACTTTAAGACTTGTGGACTTCAACTCCCAGAGTTCCTCAGCCAGCAAAGCTTTGCTGGCTGAGGAACTCTGGGAGTTGAAGTCCACAAGTCTTAAAGTTCCCAAGGTTGGAGACCCCTGGTCTACACTATCAACAATGTGTAATGATTAACTAGTGATTCTATTATCATGGTCATTGTTGCTGTTTTGAATTTGCTTTCATGACAACTCTTTGTGGTGCAATAGAACCAATTTCTAGTTACTGGAAATAATAGCATCCATTTTACACCAGGGTGTCAATGCAGATTGCTTTTGTGTGGGTTCTCATTTTCCCCCCCTGAATTTATTGGTGGGGGGGGGAGAGGAAAATTTTGTAGCAACATTAGATTAAAAAAAAAACTTCCTTCTTCCTCTTCCTTCTCTTCCTCTTCTTTTTATCTATTTTTCTTTTCTTTCTTTCTTTTCAGAAGGTAACAGGGGCATCTGGTGGAGCTTTACCAAAAAGGAGAAACATCAAGCTATTTTTAGGTATTGTAAAGAGCTGTTTTCACACCCTTCTTCTGACTAACCTAGGTGCATGCATTTTTATGTTTTGAGTTTTGATTCACAACTGCTTTCAAATTCTATAGTTCAAATTCTATAGCTGATAGAGGAGGTATCACGTATGAAGTCTCATTATCATATATATATATATATATATATATATATATATATATATATATATATATATATATATATATATATATATATATTTTTAAATTATAATTTTTAAATAAAATAATAATTTTTAATAATTTTTAAATAAAATAATTTTTAAATAAAAAAAATCACTTTATAAGCTGCAGACCTGTATAGAGGAATTCCCTCATTGCATGTACTCTACAAACACTTTGCATGACTTAGTAAACTCAATTATAAATCCTTTCTTTGTGTGGTTGAGAACACAAGCCCTTTGTTCTGAATTAAACCGATAACATGTTTTCTGTCTTTCTCAGTGCTAAGAATTTGGTGGCTTTTGTTGGGATTAAATGCGGTGTCGATAATCCACATTTGCTTTTCTGAGATCAGCAGGCTGTAACTTGGTAGGGGTCACTATATGTGTGCATATATGTGCTTGTGAATTATATGTTTTGGTTATGACCCTTTTTATTGATAGTTTCCTCTGCCTTTTTAAGAGATAAAGAAGCAATGAGACACCTCAGAAGAAAGGAACTGGGTGAAAAAATATATATGAAAAGTTATGGCAAGTTTTGAGGTTTAGGGATCAGCTAGAATAATTGTGCATTTTATTTTCTGTCACAACCCATTTCTTTCTTTCTCAAATTTTTTTCATCCCATTTATGAAGACATTTCTGGATTCTAGTAAGTTCTTATGGCCGGGGTCGAAAGAGGAATTAAGCAAAATAAAATAAAGTTCATGCCTACTGGCCATGATCAGCTTCAATATAGAATTTATTTATTTATTAAATTAAATTTATAAGCCGCCCATCTCACTGTGAAGGGACTCTGCTTGTTGTGGAGCTGTTAAAGATGGGCTTTTCAAAAGAAAGAGGCAGCAACTTTAATTTAGCATCACAAATATGCAGGGGATTCAAAACCAGACTTTTAAGAAGTAAGAACCCAGGTTCCTTTGGTGAACAAATCCATTATTTTCGCTTTTACACTTGTTCGAAAATATTTAATCCTCAGGTTTTTTCCACCTACCTAATGAAGAAATGAGTGTATTTTGGATCTCATCCAAAAATGAAGGGTACTTACTTGCTTTATGTAAATTCAGTTAAGATGATTTGAAAGTCAAATGATTATGGGGGGTGGGATCGAGAGTTAAAGTTATGATGGCACTGAACAAAGTGACCTATGGCTGGTCCTCACACTTACGACCAATGCAGTATCCTTATAGTCACATGGTCATAATTTGGTTGCTTGGCAACCATTGTGCATTTATAAGGGTCACAAGTGCCCTATGGTTATACGGTTGCCATTCATGTTGGTCACATCAAGCAAAGTCAATGGGGAAGCTGGCAGAGAAGATCGCAAGCAGCGATCACGCAACATCACACTCAACAACCACAATACTTAATGACAAAGTTTCCAGTTCCTATTGTGGTTTCGAGGTCTACCTGTATTCTAAAGATAAAGAAAGACGTTAGGATTTGGGCGCTGTACAGATCTATGATGCAACTAACAGTTTTACTAAATATAGCAAAACCTTTGAAAAATTATAATGATAAAGGGAGGGATATTAATTTAAAACCAAAAGCCCTATTGATTCCTCCTGGAAAACTTCGTAAAAACATTAATTGAGGCTTTTCATAAAAGATAACAGCCCTCTTTATTTATTTTATAATTTGAACACTTATCAAAGGCATTTTCCCCTGTCTTGGACAATTATTGCTTTTTTCTCAACCCAAAAAGCCTCTATGTTAAAAACTGGTTTGAAGGTAGTTCAAAACTAGTTGATCAAGTGTGAAGGAAACTTGGATGTAAGATTGTTGGAGGCAATATGCTGATTCCGTAAACTCCTTAGTGCTGTAAAGCGCTGTGAAGCGGTATATAAGTCTAAGTCAGGGTATCAAACTTGTGACAACATGTTGCAGTGGTCAGCACTTGATGCATTTGGCCCGTGGGCCATGAGTTTTACACCCGTGGTCTAAATGCTATTACTATTTGAAGGAACATACAGAAAATACTTGGATATAATACGCATTTGAGGGAACATACAAAAATACAATATATTTCTATGGAGGTTTAAATAGACTCTTGCTTAATTTTTTTCAGGTTTGACCAATACCTCAGAAAATGCATGTTGCTAGAGAATCCCCTTAGGTCAGAAATGTACCCACAGTTGTCAAATAGTAAAGTTAAGTCAAGAGAACAAAGCTCCCTGCTCTTGAGGTTATATAGTAAAGAATGAGTTTGCTGTCTGTTTTGATTCTTTGAAATTTTCCTAAAGAGCAACAGCTGCAGTGCAGAAAGGAAAAAAAGGGATTTAATCCTCCCAGGCTGTGGGGGAAAAAAAACCCTTCCAGGTTTTTCAGAAAGTATTATAATGCCCACAAATTAAGTAGAGAAAAGGCCAATGGAAAAAGCAATGTTACATTTTAATTTGGTTTTTCATGTACTCAAATAAAAGTTTGCATAGAATTCAAGTCTTCCTGAGACTGTAATTAAGCACACGCTTAGTCCAAACAACTCTTGTTTTATTTCAGCGCTGGGAATTACGTTCATTCCCAGCCCATAATGAGTCCCAAACAGTGTCTCGAGATAACCACCTACCTTTATCTCCTTTGAATTGCTGCCAACAACTGTGCCAAATTAACTGTAAAAAAACAACCCAAGTACAAAGTCCACACAGAGCTTCAACGTATAATCCGAACAGAGCAAGCGACTTTGCTTCCTGCAAAGGTTTCTCTACCTTTGTACTTCCTTTATACCTTAGGGGAGGGGCGATCACCTCCAAGCCTTACTACTGAGTCTCCCCTTTTGTCTTGGCTGGTCTTGCCTTCTAGCAGCTCTGTGCACACGCACACTGGGAACAGGCTCCCCTTGTTCCTCTGCCTCACTGCTGCCAGACTCTGGAGCACTTAACTCCAAGATGATCCTAGCCCCATCTCTGCATTGGACACAAGACCCTCATCCGAGTCCTCTCTAGACTCCCGGACTGGTCTCTGTTCTTCCCCACTGTCCGCTTCCACTGCTGTCTGCACAGGCTGCTGGCGAACTACAACATCAGGAAGTTTTTCCTCTGATTAACTAAATGTTACCATCAATAGTCTGCTGATTGATTGGTCTGCCTGCCTTGAAACCTACTCTTATCAGTGGGATGTGGAATTATCAACTGCTAGGAATTACCAAGGAGATAAACAAACTGTGGGAAGCGCCCCCCTCCAAGAATGAAATATTTTAGGGAATATTAAAAAAAGGCAGAATATTATATTTCCCTAAAGGAGAAATGGAGAAACATGTTTTTGGAGGCAGAAAGCAGCCCCCAGTCTTTCTTAAGAGCCCATGGCAGATGCCAGCACTTAAAGAGATAAAGAGCTTATTGAAAGAGGAAGTCAACTATCTAGATGGCTCCATTCATAAGCAAATCAAATACTGCCAGCAGAGGACAGGATATTTCGAAACTCCTTGTAGCAGAGTTTGACAGCTAGCAAAAGCAGATGGTAGGATTAGAACAAGCAGCCCCTCACCCAACACCATCCAATGGATGAAAGCCATTAGCCACAAGAGGAGTTAACCAGTGCCCTCTTTAGAAACACAAACCCCTTCATTGCACCACCTCCCAGAACAGTTCAAAGTTCAAAGTCACAGAAACCTATAAAGTTTCCATTCACTCATTCAACCATTTGGCCAACTGCCCCAGAACCACAAACCCTGGGGTCTCTGTTCATCAATAAATGGACCTTCTTTCCAATCAACCTCCAGCCTCCATTTTATTTCCGGCGTCTTTCTCCCAGTTTGGAACTGAACCAGATGGATTTTCCTTCCAACTGGCAGGGCAAGCTACTTTATACAATTAGAGAGCAAAACCCCACACTCAGTAGCGCTGATGTTACTTAGTTGGGTAATGAGACGTCTGCAAGAAAACCACCGAGCCCAGTGAGCATCGAAGGCCACATCTCGGATATTCAAGCTTGTGACAATTCATTAAATACAAACTAGCAATAGTTCATATTGTTTGCAATACCTTGCCATTCTTACATTTACACTTTTTAAAGAGCAGCAAAGGGACAGAAAATGATATTGTGACTAACTGTCCCACTGTCTAAATATGGGATCAGATTTCAGTTCCATTCCACTTAACGAGTGGCAGACATGAACCTTTTACCCAGCCTTCACTTATCCAAGCCCTACAATTTTGTAACCTTATGGAAACATTTGTGAATTATGTGCTTTCCCCTTGGCTCTTAATAGTGCCCAGAAATGGCAACCTCTATTTGCATAGTTCTATCCTGGTTTGATCTTTTTTCAGCTCTTCGCCATTATAAATGTATTTTGGAAAGCTGCAGAGAGGAGGAGGAGGAGGAGGAGGAAGGGAAGGATTATGTGATTTATTTATTTTTATTCAGGTCAAAGGTGCATCTATCTGAGGGATGGGGCAATAGGTTAACTATAGATCTCTCTTCAGACCTACATTTTAGTCATCATGAAAATAAAATCACAGGCTCATTTAACCCAGGAGTGGGTACTTTAACTGGCAGGAGCTCACCAAAGTTGAAACTCAGTGTTTTCTATGACAGCCTCGTACAGATAATCCAGCGGTTGGATTCAAATTTTTTGACTACCGGTTCTATGGGCATGGCTTGGTGGGCATGGCAGGGGAAGGATACTATAAAATCTCCAATCAGAAGTGGTATTTGCCAGTTCTCCGAACTACTCAAAATTTCTGCTGTCGGTTCTCCAGAACTGGTCAGAACCTGCTGAATACCCTCCTCTGAGATAATCCTTGATGTATGACCATCATTGAGGCTAAACATTTTGTTGCAAAGCAAAAACAGTGAGTTTCCCCCTCATTTTAAAGACCTTTCTTGCCATAACTGTTAAGTGAATCTCTGAAGTAGTTAGGTTAGCAACACAGTTGTAAAATGAATCTGGCTTTCCCATCGATTTTGCTCGTCAAAAAGTCACAAACGCTTGAAAAAAAAGATTACCCTGGGATACTGCAACCTTCATAAATATGAGCCAGTTGCCAAGAGACTGAATTTTGACCACATGACTGTGGGGATGCTGTAACAGTCATAAGTGTGAAAAATGGCCATCAATCATTTTTTTTCAATGCTATTGTAACCTTGAACAAGTCACTAAATGAATGGTTATAAGTTGAGGACTTCCTGTACTCTTTTAAAGTGGAAGTTTCAGGAACTGTACTGAGTTCAAGCATGGGCTTCCTCTTAATGAATCAATCCATCCATCAATCAGAATAGAGTTGGAAGGGACCTTCAAGGTCGTCTAGTCCAACCCACTTTTCAAACAGGAGGGCCTATAGCAGGGGTCCCCAACCACCGGACCGGCACCAGTCCGTGGATCATTTTGTACCGGGCCGCAAAGAATGAATAATCGTGATTAAAATATATATAAATATGTTTTTGCTTCCGGGTGTCTTATTTTGAAAGACAACCGCTTTTGCCCTCGCCTAACTTCCGCGCTTGACTCTTTGGCGCGTATTTATCCTGCATCAGCAATGCAAGCTAGCCCTCGCAAAATGACCCAGAAACAGAGTTCACTGGAGATGTTTTTTTGGAAAGGGTAAGTTACGGGTTCATCGCTTATTTATTTACTGTTATTGGAACCTTCACGCCCCTACCCGGTCCTTGAAAAAGTGTTTCTGCGTGAAACTGGTCCCTGGTACAGAAAAGGTTGGGGACCACCGGCCTATAGCATTTCAGACGAATGATTCTCAGAGCTGTAGGGTTTAAACAAATGTCTTCTTTCTACTGCATGGTCTTGGCTGGAAATTAAAGCACATAAATCTTGCACCTAATTGGGAATTGTTCTCTTAGAATAGGTCTGTGCAATGTTCTTCAGACTGAGAGAGAAATATAGCCAAAATGCAGGCAAAAGTTGATATAATTAATGTAGTTTGGGTATGATTAATGTAATGCAGTTAATGTGGTTATTCTCCATGGGTTTAATAAAGTGAGAGTGTGTAATATGTTTTAAGAGTCTACAAGTGTGGGCACCTCTAATTAATAATAATGAACCTCTTTTGTCATATTAAAAATGACAGTATGGGGTCCACTTTGGAGACGTTTGTTTAAATTCTAGGTGCAGAAAATGCAGCTCATGTGGCCTGCCAGCATCTATTTTGGATGCCTCGCAATCAGGTAGAAGGATGTGGCTTTCCCTTTTTACACGCACTTAATTTGGGTGAATTGGTCTCCTATCACATTCGTGTCCCAAAGGTGCTTTTATTTTAAAGGCAACTGGGAGTTTCTGTTTTTTTTCTTTGAGACATTTTGCCTAGAAGCTGCTTTGGATCCAACTGCAGAAGCTTCTTAGATGAGAAGCAAAACGTCTTAAAGAAAAATCAGAAACTCCCAGTTGCCTTTAAAATCAAAAGCATCTTTTATGGTCTCCTTAAACCCATGCAGAGAGAGATGGCTAGCTGCCATGAACTGCTGTGGTTGCTTCACTCATAGTCCTTCTATACCTTTGCACAACTCTTAGGAAGGAAATCTTTGAATTTAAATCTAGTTTTCTTTCCTCCCCCCTCATGTTTTGCCACAAATGCAGGGTCTGTTTTTTTTGGGGGGGAGGGGTCAACTGAGTATTGATTCATTGGTTGCCTGACATTGTGGAGTTAACTGACTGGCTTGTCCCCTGAGCCTGGGACCATGTGCTAAGACAGTGAGACTGGCCCACGTCACCTAGCTGGCTTTCATGCCTAAGGTGGGACTAGAATTCACAGTCTCCTGGTGATTGGCCCAAAGTCACCCAGTTGGCTTTCATGCCCAATATGGAACTAGAACTCACAGTATCCTGGTGACTGGCCCCAAGTCACCCAGTTGGCTTTCATGCCTAAGATGGAACTAGAACTCACAGTCTCCTGGTGATTGGCCCAAAGTCACCCAGCTGTGGTCACGAAGCTATTACACGGGTTAAGTACTGTACATCATAGTGGTAGAATCCCTGGGAGACCTGGTGCAGGCATGGCTGGCACTCTGTTTCATCCAAAACTTTAATTCACATCAAGGTCTATTATTTTAAATATTTTACTTCTGTGGGCTTTGATTGTCTCTGTTCTCTTTGTAGATTGGCAGATTAGATCTGAATGGACAAATCATAGGTATAACCTGATTAACAGATTTAACTCTGAATGTTAGTGGTTTAAGATTCCTACCTGTTTGGTACAGGATTGCTTTCAAATTGAAGTAAGATTTGTTTAGAATAGGATTACATAATCACTAGTAACATGCTTGCAGGAACCTCTCTTTGTCTTATTTAATTTTTTTAATTCTTCAAAGTATTTATTTTGGGGCTGTGAGTAGAATGAGTGGTGCTACATTTAGCAATGTAAAAAAATTCTAGTAAGATGTATCACAAAGTTCATATTGCTACACAAGACTTTTCCCCCCACCAGATAGGCAACTGATGTTAGGCTTCATCTATTATTCAAAGTCACTTCTATAAAAGTTGGATTCATTCTGTGGTGTGATTTAATGCTGCAGAGAGATGCATCCATACCCCTCCAAAAATTATCTCTTAGTTGGTTCCATGTAAGCACTCATAAAAAAAAAAGGGTGGACACTATACTTGACTTACAACCAGTCCCTGAGCAACTGTTCAAAGTTACACCAGACCTATCCAGAGCTACTTACAACTCAGATTTGAAGATATAAGGGCCAGTCTGCTCTCCATAATTACATTTTGGCTATTTGGCAACCAAGGTTGCATTTACATTTTGGGTCTGAATTTCTGGATTTGGGGCTGAATTGCTAAGAAAATATGGAAATGCATAAACAAGCAGAGAATGTAATTTTTTGAAAAAGTCCTTTCTGAACATAGGGTGTTTTGGTACCATTAACAACCTGGTTTCTGATTATTATTATTTTTATTTTTTTGGTGGAGCTTGACTTAGATCTGTTTTAATATATTTTTTGGCAAACTGGGAACTGAAATATACAAATTTCAACATTGCCAAGTTTGAACAAGGCTTTAAGGTACCGCAATTGTTTTATTTTCCTGTGTTGGACATGGCTACTTAGCTGGAAATAATCACCATAAGGGTTTCCTTACTTTTACAGAAGAATTTAGGAATCTTTTGTGGAATTTTCATTGGTCCCAGTAAAATTATTGGTTAATATGAATTTTGGATTAATTTTGTTAGTATTTTTTTTTAGAACAGAACAATGTTGGTTTATGAGTTTTAGCTGTGATTAATTTTAAGAGCTACTGTAGTAAAGCGATTAGAGCTGTGCTTCAACAGCATTAAACTCATTGCAGTTCTATTTCAATATGACAGATTAAGGAAAACCTGGATTAAAGTATTAGACTGAAATTTAGAATCTGAAATTTAGAAAGACCCAGATTCTAATTCCTACTCAGTTCATGAAATGATCTTTTGATACACCACTTCTCTTTAACCCTCTCATGGGTTTATTAAGAGAACAAAAATAGAAGTGAATCAAGTACGAAATCTTGAAGGAAAGAATGGCAGGCTGTTTATGAATTAATAAAACAAATTTAAACCTGGGAGATTGTTGGTTGTCAGGCGTTTTACTCAGTTTCCATGTGGTACTGGTTCACAGTCCCTGGCTATTTTTTCTTGCATACTTACTTACATACTTAACTATTTTTTCTCGACTTATGACCTTAATTGAGCTTCAAATTTCCACTGCTAAGCAAGACAGTTCATTGAGTTTTCCCCCTTTTACGACCTTTCTTGTCACAAATGTTAAGTGAGTCACTGCAGTCATTAAGTGAGTAACACAGTTGTTAAATGAATCTGGCTTTCCCTTTCATTTTGTTTGTCAGAAGGTCACAAAAAGGGATCATATGATCCCCGAGACGCTGCAACCGTCATAAATAGATGCTAGTTGCCTAAGGGCCGAATTTCCCCTGGGATGCTGCAACAGTCGTAAGTGTGAAAAACAGTCCTAAGTCACCCCCCCCACCCAGTGCTTTTGTAACATCACAAACAGTCACTAAATGAATGGTTTTAAGTCAAGGACCGCCTGTAAATAGGATGGAACTGGTGAAAATGGAAGGATTTGGAACCCAGGGGCAGGGGCCATTTTGTGCTTGTGTTTTTCGGTATAAGAGTGTACCTTCCTTTCTCTCCCCTTCCTTGAATGCAACAGTCCTCTTGTTTGGCAGCCCAATTTGGGATCTAATAATCCTGCTATAATTAGCACATTCAGTAAGCAACATTTAAACCTGATCTGGAGATGCCTGTTGGCACAGTCTTTCTTTTCCTTTCCCCTCCGGCTTGTTAACTCCACGGTTTCGGCCGTCTGCCTGAAGCCAAAGTTGCAGCTGCTGTTTTCAGTCAGCTGGCGACGAATGTTTGTCATCGTCCCAACACCAACGGGAGTGACGGGAGTGATGCTTGTTTCAACTTAGCCAGATGGCAGACGAAGGAAATCTCCCCAAAATAACAGCTTCTCCATCCCCTCTCCTGTGCCTGGCCCCTGCGTCACCTCACTCTTTGTGGGCTGACAGCATGCCTTATTTTGCTTTGCCTGCTGTGGCCTCTTCTCCTTTCTTGTGCCGTTTGGTGGCACCTTTCTTGATGACGCCGTCCGTTTTAATTGCGAATTCTGATTCAGCTTCGGAGAGCTTCCAGCCCCTTAGAAGGGAAATAGGCTCCGCTCTTGACATTAGCATTTCTAAATCCGTGGAGTCTGTGATGCTCTCTGAGCTTGGCTTACAGACAGCGGTGGGAGTCTACCAGTTCGGACCAGTTCTATAGAACCGGTTGTTACGATTCTGTGCAGTTTGGAGAACCGGCAAATCGCACCACTGGCTGGCCCCTCCCCTCCTGTTGGATTTCTGCTTTCTAGCTAATCTAAATCACTGTTGTACTGCTTTGCCTTCACCCAGGAGGCTTCCCTGAGGCCCAGTCAGGGGTGGTATTCAGGGAGTTGGGGGGTGGGGGAGAAGTGGCCTGAGAGCAGAGCTGAACCCTCCTTAGGACTGAAGCTTCTACTTTTTCAGTGCAGACTCAGGCAGCAGATTGCAGAAAGATAGATTTGTGAGTGAATCTGTGATTCTCAAGCAACTCAATCTGCTTTGCCTGATTTTGGGTAAAAGTTGCTCCCCCCCACTCTCTGTGTATATGTGTGTGTGTGTGTGTGTGTGTGTGTGTGTATGTATGTATGTATGTATGTATGTATGTATGTATGTGTGTATATATATATATATATATATATATATATATGTATATATTCAGCTTTGCTCGGGTATTTTCCCACGTCATTGTAGTTGTGCTTTTAAAGTTGTAGCAACATTTTGTTGCTAAAATACCCGAGCAGGGCTGAATACCATACATGTAAGTACCCGCGAAAACTTAAGAAAACATATATATCTACACATATACATATACATATACATATACACATACACACACACATACACACACACACACACACACACACACACACACACATATATATATATATATATATATATATATATATATATACATATATTTATAATATTTACAAATATTATTTATAATATTTCTAATATTCACACACACACACACACATACAATATTTACGTACAGGCCACACCCACCCAATCACATGACCACTAAGCCACACCCACAAATTAGGCCATGCCCATAAAACTGGTTGTTAAGAAATTTGAATCCAACCTCTGCTTACAGATGTCCCAAAACTGCTTTTCCAAAAGGCAACTGGACTTTCTTGGGTTTTTTTTCCCCCTTAAAAAGGTTTTGCTTCTCATCCAAGAAGCTTCTTCAATTCAGAACTGAAAAAGCTTCTTAGATGAGAAACGAAATGTTTTCAAGGAAAAAAAAAACGAGAAAGTTCAGTTGCCTTTTAGAAAATTAACTTTGGGAAAACTATATCCAGGATGATTGACAATCTCCATCGACATTGACTTATGGATGTTTCATAACCTAATCTGTGTCTGATGATGCAGACTTTTTTTGAACTATTACCATCTGGCAGATGGTACAGGATAATAATGAAATGGAATGGAATGGAAGAGAATGGAATGGAATGGAACGGAACAGAACAGAATTCTTTATTGGCCAAGTGTGATTGGACACACAAAGAATTTGTATTGTTGCAAGTGCTCTCATTGTACATAAAAGAAAAGATACATTTGTCAAGAATCATAAGATACAACACTTAATACTAGTCATAGGGTACAATAAGCAATCAAATCAAACTAGGAAACAGTCAATATAAATTGTAAAGATATAAACGACAAAGTTACAGTCATACAGTCACAAGTGGGAGGGGATGGGTGAGAAGGAGTGATGAGAAGATTAATAGTAATAGTAATGCAGACTTTGTTAATAGTTGGACAGTGTTGAGGGAATTACTTGTTTAGCAGAGTGATGGCACTCGGGGAAAAACTGTCCTTATGTCTAGGTGTGCAGTGCTCTATAGCGTCGTTTTGAGGGAAGGAGTTGAAACAGTTTATGTCCAGGATGTGAGGGGGCTGTAAATATTTTCACAGCCCTCTTTTTGACTTGTGCAGTATACAGGTCCTCAAGTGAAGTAATTGTACCAAGAAAAACAAGGATAAATAAGCTGAAAAACAGCTTCTATCCCAGGGCAGTAACTATGTTGAATTCTACTGTATAGAGCAATATTAATGCAATATTGGGTTTTCAATTCAGCTGTATAGAATGAGAAGGATGTGTGTTTGGGTCTTATTTTATAGTTATAATGTACACTGAAGATGGCATTTTATTTCATCGTACGAGGTGCAATGACAATAAACTAGGCTAAACTAAATGATGGTACTTAGTTGGGTAATGAAACATTTGCAGGCCAACAGCCAAGCTCAGAGAATGCCAGACTTGACAGTTCAATCCCGAGCTACAAATATTCTCTTCTTTTTGGCATTTCTAAATTCCTTTTAATGGAATTAGCTGATGGCAGTGGAACATCTACGAAAGGAGAAATGGAATAGGGCTGTGATGATGATCTGTAGGCATTTTGAGGAGCTTGCCAATTTTGGAAAAGAAGCCTTTATTCAAAATAACTTCTGGGTCATACAAGTGTAAAGCCTTCTAGAGAACTATCTAGTTATTTCTATATATAACATGGAAATACACATACACACATGGGGCTACTTCTACTGTTTCATCACAAATGGAGAGAAGACTAAAACATATGAAGAACAGTTATAGGATTTGGGTATGTCTGGTTTAATGTAAAGAAGGACATGGGGTGACATGATAGCAATGCTTGAGGGGCTGCCACAAAGAAGAGGAGGCCAACCTATTGTCCAAAGTACCTAAAGGCAGAACAAGAAGCAATGGAGGGAAACTAATCAAGGACGGAACCAACGTAGAACCAAGGAGACGTTTCCTGGCAGAACAATTAGTAGAATGACTTGCTTCGTCGTGGGTGCTCCAACACTGAAGGTTTTTAAGAAGGGGTTGGACAACCATTTGTCTCCTCCTTGAACAGAAGTTTGGACTAGAAGACTTCCAAGGACCAGTTTCTAGTCAAGAGAACCCAATGTTATTAGATTAAATAATGAGCCCTTTCTAATTGGATAATGAATGACTCATCAGATGTTGCTAGATATCCTTTGGAATGGCCATCCAAACAATATTGAGCTCTCTCATTCAACATCTAGTACATTGTAATACAGATAATCTTTGATTAGTGATGGCAATTACGACCAGAGTTGCTGTCACCAAGCGAATTCATGTGACCATGTTGCTTACTGTCAGCAATTCTAGTCCTCATTGTCGCTAACAAAGGATTACCTATCACAGTGTTCAATACCATAGAATCAGAGAGTTAAATAATATTCGGTTGGCCATTGACTTGAGCCAGCAAAGAAAATTGCAAATGGTGACAACATGACTATGGAAAGTTGCAACATTATAATTGACATTGTAATGTGAACTCTGAGGACCAGTTGTAACTATCGCTCATTTAATGCCATTGTTGAATGAGTGGTTGTTAAGTAAGGACCAACTATATTTTGTTTTGGGTTCTCAAAACGTGATGGCAGTGACATATACCTAGAGAATTCATAAGTATCATTTTAAAGAAAACTTATATGCATATATTCTATTCTCTGTGAAATTCTTCCTATGGACAGGGATTATATAGAGCAGCCTTCACAAACTTCAAGATGTGTTGTAACCACAATTCCATATTCCCTGCCCATATAGCTATTGCCTGGCTAGGGATTATGGGGTTTGTGGTCTTTAGAAAACTAAAGGATCTTATATTGGTTTAGGGATACCTCTGTATCATTGGAGAACATAGGCTAAGGGATACCGCCGTATAATTGCAGGCTTCTTTGTGTGTGTGTGTGTTTGTGTGTGTGTGTGGGTACACACACACAGCTGCAGGGTGGTTTCTGCTGCAATCTAATTTTTATAAACTTTGTCTTCATGTTTCTGCATAATGCAAGCAGGAGGGTGCATGTATAAGGATCAATGGGTGGCAGAGCAAAATGACTGAAATAGCTATTTTGATTTTCTTTTATTATCACATTTCCTTCACGAGGTCAAAGCAGCATTTGGAGCACTGCCTGTTTCAGTTTTTCCATGCAGCATCAAATTCATGAGATAGATTGGATTAGGAGAAAATGAATGGCCCAAAGTCACTTAGTCAGCTTCTATTACTACAGGGAGTCCTCATTTTAAAACAGGATCAGCAATATCTGTTGCTAGCGAGACAGTTGCTAGGTGAATTTTGTCCCATTTTTAAGACCTTGTCGCAGCAACGTCTTAAAATGAGACAAAATCCCATTTTGGATGTGAATTCCAGCAGTTAGGTTAGTAACATGGCTTCCCCATTGCTTGTCAGAAGGTCGCAAAAGGGATCACCTCATAATTACTGTCATAAAAATGAGCCAATGGCCAAGTGTCTGAATTTTGATCACATGACTATGAGGATTCCTCAATAGCGGTGTTTTCAGTGCCGTTGTAATTTTGAACAGTCACTAAATGAACTGCTTTAAGCTGAGGACTACCTGTACTGGTCGACTTGGACCTGCATCTTCCCATTCTTAGTGTATAGGTAGTCCTCAACCTACGACCAGTTGCTTAGCAGCCATTCAAAGTTCAACTGAATTTGAAATTCCGATGGTCCCACCACCCTCAGTCACATGACTGTACATTGGCCACTTGGCAACCGGGCTGCATTTTTGGCCTTTTGCAGCATCCTGCAGTCCCATGCAATTTTTTTTCTGCATTTTTATGCAGAAAACCAGCATTTACTTCTGTTTTGGGCAAACTTATTGCAACGTGCTCTACATGGGGCTGCCCTTGAAGAGCATCCGGAAGCAAAATGCAAAACGCTGCAAAATGCAGCGGCCTGCATGGTTTTATGCAGACCCCGGTGTGCACATGTGTTACCTCTCCTGCAGGATCTGCATTGGTTGCTGATTTGCTTCCAGGTGCAATTCAAGGTGCTGTTTGTCACCTTTAAAGCCCTTCATGGCTTGGGTCCAGGTTACCCGAGGAAACATCTCTTGCCAGTGACATCTACCCGACCCATTAGAGCGAGGAGGCAGGGAATGTTGCGGGTCCCACCCCTGAGGGAGATACACCTGGTGGCTCCGTCTCTCTGGGACATCATTCCCCCAGAGATTAGAATGGCCTCCTCACTAATATTCTTCCGAAACGCCTGGTTTTGTCAGTGGGCCTGGGGAATCCAGAGAGGGATGGAGCCCATCAAATGGCTAGTGTGATCTGCTGTCGTTGGGGCGTGGGGTGTGAGTTGGTTTTTGTTTTGTTTTGTTTTCTGTTTTCCCAAACTTTGTTCTATTGTACTTACTAATTTATTTGATACTTTTTGTTAGTTTTTTATTGTTTTTATTTTTATTTTTTGTTTTAAATATGGTTTTACATTGTTTAAGCCTCCTTGAGTCGTCATGGGTGAATAGGCGGCAATATAAATTAAATAAATAAATAAATAAAAAGTAGTTAAATCAGATTGTCAACATGACTGTCCCAAGTTATGATCTTGATGGGAGGCTCGATTATGGTCATAACTGGAGGTCTACCTATAGTCCAATATTATAACCATCACCCTTCACTAATTCTCATTGTGATCTGGTCTTGAGAGCCAAAAGTTTCATAAATTAGGACAGGGGTGGAGAACTATGGCCCTTTTATGGTCTGTGGACTCCAGCTCCCAGAATTCCTGAGCCATCATGGCTGGCTCAGGAATTCTGGGAGTTGAAATCCACAGGTCATAAGGGGAATGTAGTTCCCCGTCTCTGGATTAGGGAAAGCAAAAAGTGGAGGCCTCAACTGAATTGAAAGTTTCCTACCATGAGTTTTGGGGTTACCTTGAATCACTGGCTTTTCCCAGTCTCACCTAACATACAAGGCTGTAATACTGATAAAATGAAGAGCGACATGTTCATTATCGGGACATTCTTGGAGATAAATCAAATATATGTCTGTAATAACTAGTCCACTCTATGTAGTAAGCTGATATTTTCTGAGAGGACTCTTCCCCAACCCCTCGCTGAATTATTTTTTCCTCAATGGTTGAAGACCATGATAATTTGCCTGGCATTTTTCCAACTTGCTGGTGATCATCTTTGTTGGAATTTCATCATTTGTGTGAAAAAAATTATAGAGCACAATATTGATTTGAAGCTTTAATAAGGAGGATCTGTTAGCTGGATATGTTTGGTACACTAACACAGAAGCACCCCATCGCTCCCTTCCAAACACTTGTTTTTTAATTATTGTAATTTTAATTTGTTTATCTCTATCTATCTATCTATCTAACTGTCTGTCTGTCTGTCTATGGGTCTATCTATCTATCTATCTATCTATCTATCTATCTATCTATCTATCTATCTATCTATCTATCAGAGCATTTGCACCAAGACAAATTCCTTGTATGTCCAATCACACTTGGCCAATAAAGAATTAATTCTTTCTTTCTTTCTTTCTTTCTTTCTTTCTTTCTTTCTTTCTTTCTTTCTTTCTTTCTTTCTTTCTTTCTTTCTTTCTTTCTTTCTTTCTTTCTTCCTTCCTTCCTTCCTGCCTGCCTTCCTGCCTGCCTACCTTCCTGCCTTCCTGTCTATCTATCTATCTATCTATCTATCTATCTATCTATCTATCTATCTATCTATCTATCTATCTCTACCATTGCTCACTGTTGTTTTGCCATGATGTAAGCTGCTCAAAGTTGCCTGAATCATGAGATGGGTAACAGATAAATAAACAAAAATATTGTATTGATATATAGAAACCAATAATAAGAAAGGAATTGTTGTTTTAATGGGTGAATGGCTTTAATGGGTGACTTTTATCTCACATTTTCCCATCACTCAACAGACTAGGCAGGACTTTCAGGTTTCAGAGGTCTAGATGGGACAAAATGTACATGCACCTCTGAGAGCTCTCTTCAACATAAATGTCATTTTAGATACTCACCCCTCCACTTGCCATGATGATTATTTTCACGCTGCTTTTAAATATCCAGCAGCTGACCTCACTTTCCCTTCCTTCCCTGGCCAGTATTTCTTTTAGCTACCGAATGATAGTGGACATCAAAACATTCGCCCATCCTTGTCCTTCCTTTTCCACCGTATTAGCTTTTTTGTGCAGGCTGAACAGCAGAACTGATCCTCTGTCCCACAGGAAAAGAAGCCTAGGCATTATAACTCCTAACATTATATCTGCTGTACATGTTTGACAAAAAAATAAAATAAATAAAAAATAAAAATAAATAAATATCCTCATCTTCTGGATAGAGATAAGATTTCCTCAGACTACAGAGAGAACGCAAAGGTGATTTTTCCGAACAGCAACTGGACTTCCTTGGCTTTTTTTTTTTCCTTTGAAAACATTTCGCTTCTCATCCAAGAAGCTTCTTGGATGAGAAGCGAAACATTTAAAAAACAAAACAAAACAAGAAAGTGCATGTTAGTGTTTGGGGATAAACCCCCGAGCTGAGTGCACAGCAGCAGTCAAGCCAGGCAGCCAAATGAGAGAGAGGCTGGGCCCAAGAGTATACACACACTTGAGACAAAAACACTGTTTATGGTTTTAAATAGGTATTTAATTCATACAGAGATTAAGAAGAGTCATTCAGTCCATATGTCAGTATCCAGTATATCTATCTGCTTGTAAATATTCTTCTTCTGATACCTTTCTCTCAAAGACAATGATGAATCCACAGCTCACCAAGCAAACAGTCCTTGTGTTCAGTAGAGAGAAGTATCTTGCACAGTAGACATCTCATACAGGAGTAAACAGTAGGCAGACAGACAGCAGATAGACCAGAGACCAGTAACACCAGGAACTCGAGACCAGGATCAGAAACCAGGAAGTGTTACGTCTCTCTCACTGCCTCTTATTGCAGCCTGCAGCCGCACCCATAATTATGCGATGACATTGCAGTTTGGAGCTTAAAGTTGCAAACACTTAAACCAAGGTTTTATATATTCATTCACCCAAACCAGTTGGTGTATCCATATACCCAACAGTGCAGTTGCTTGGAAAAAGCATTTTTGGATCAACCATGGCTGTGGATGATTGAGAATCTCCACAGACACTGGAAGTAGCAGTCTCTGCTAATAGGAAGCTGTTCTCAAAAAACTACTGTGGAACTTTCTTTTTTTTCTAGAAAAAGAGCTAAATTAACAGGCAACGACAATAATCTCAGATAGATATATGCCTTGCATGTGAAATGGGCCTTATTGTTGTTGAGGAACAATGAGGAGCAACAGGATCAGGGGTGGGATTCTACCGGTTCGGACTGGTTCTATAGAACCGGTTGTTATGATTCTGCGCAGTTCGGAGAATCGGCAAATCGTGTCCCTAGCTGGCCCCGCTTCTCTCCGCCCGCTCCTCCCTTCCCTTCCCCGCTCATTCAGTCCTTATCGCGCATGTGTGACATCGTGTACATGCCTGACATCGGTAACTGCATTCTCCCCTGCCCAGTCACTCTTTAAGGTATTTCTTTTTCCCCCGCTCCCAATGATCAGCTGTTCTGATGATCAACTATGCCGATCAGCTGTTCTGATGATCAACTACCCCTCGCTATCTTATTGCTTCACCCAGGAGGCTTCCCTGAGGCCCAGGAGCAAAAAGGGGTATGGGTGCTACATGCCCCACGCGCTCCATTTTTTGCCTTCCTGGGCCCCAGGGAAGCCTTCTGGGAGCAAAAATGACCCCCAAGAAGCTTCCCTGAGGCCGAGGATGCAAAAAAATGGAGGGGCTGCAAAAAAAGAAGCCATGCCCACCTGGTCACTTAGCCATGCCCAACTAGCTATGCCCAACTAGCCACACCCACAGAACCAGTTGTTAAAATTTTTGAATCCCATCTCTGAGCAGGATGTTGTTAGGCCAGAGCTAAACACAGGTAAGGCTAGGATGAGATGGTTTTAGAAGGATCCGGGCATGTGATATTTGCTGCAGATGTCTTCGGGTGTGTGTTTCCTGACTTAACCTCCGTGCCCATAAATGAGTATTTCAGCTGTAAGCACATGTCATTAGCAATTCTTTACAGGACGAAATACGTATCTCCTTGAGCAGCCTTAATCTAGTTAATGTATTTTTTCTCTCTTTCCAATAATGTTCTGTCTTTTTCTCTCTGTTGACAGATCTCGAATCTAATCTTGATTTAAATAATGATGATTATGAATATGAGGATGAAGCTAAACTTGTCATATTTCCAGACCACTACGAAATTCCTTTACCCAATATAGAAGAACTGCCAGCACTGGTGAGTGAATGAAAGAATGAGATAGCCAAAAAAAAGTGGGGGGTGGAAGGATTGACATTGGTTTTGTGAATTTAAGGAAGTCAATTGCCTCATTCACATACAAGAAAACTTGTATAGACTTGATACTGCCAACACAAATTATTACACTTGCCAAAGGTGCATAATGTCATGCAAAGATGGCCAACTTCAAGATACTGGAATCTTTCTTTTTTTTAAATTACATCTATTTATTCTATCTGCATACCATTTTATTAATACAAACCAGAATGGATGAAAAACTGATTATCAGCAATGTCCATAATGAATATAATTACAATTAAAACAATAACTAATCAGAGTGGCAACAATACCAGGATAAATCATATAAATAACAATGATGAGAAATAGATAAAAGACAAATGAATCAATCAAAGTAGTTTAAAGCAAAATAAATTAAAGATGGGGAGGACAATATATTCCACCAAATGCTCTGTGGAAAGTTTTCTCTAGTAGTTTCCAGAAGATCAGAAAGGATGGAGCAAGTCTTAATTGGACTTCCTGGAAAGTGCAGGTAGTCTTCAACTTAGAACAATTTGTTTAGTGACCATTCAAAGTTACAATGGCACTGAAAAAAATGACTTATGACTTCTCCCCACATACTTATGACTGTTGCAGCATCCTCATGTTCACGTGACCAAAATTCATATTTATGACAGTTGTTACTAACTTAACAACTGAATTGATTCACTTAACAACTGTGGCCTGAAAGGTCGTAAAATGGGGCAAAACTCACTTAACAATGGTCTTGCTTAGCAACCGAAATTATGGGCTCAATTGTGGTCATAAGTCGAGGAGTACAATGATAGAGCAGAAACTGAGAAATAGCACCTCCTGGCCTCCATTTCTGTTACTTCACGCAAGATTCTTCTGGGAAAGACATACTGGATGGATGGTCTAATCTGCACAAAAGAAGGTGCTTCTACAGAAACTTGGGTACCAAGTCCTGTATGTGTTTATGTTGCTAGCTCTAAGATGTCCTAGTTAGCCTCAAAGGTAAACAAGACACTCTGTGCAAATGCTTACAGTTTAAGATGTCTAGAGAGTATACTTGAGAGCGCAAGGATTTATTTTCATGAACTCAACCAAATTTTGTATGAAACCACCCATAGTTTCTGTTCTGTCGCATCTCAGGTTTCTGTCATTTCAAAGAGAAAGAGAAAGGTAGCGACGTTTCATTGGTCCTCATATTTAGGCAGATGTTCAGAAATCCTTGCAAATTGTGTTTCATCTTTTCCACCCTTTAAAGGAGTGTTTCTCAACCCCTTGGCAACTCAAAGATGCATGGACTTCAACTCCCAGAATTCTTCAGCCAACACACTGGCTGGGGAATTCTGGGAGTTGAAGTCCATACATCTTCGAGTTGCCAAGGGTTGAGAAACACTGCTCTAAATTAACTGGCTAACTGTGTGTATTGTGAATGACAGACTCACTGATGTCAATTCATACCTCTCTTTTGAATTCACTAGTTAACTTTAAGCAAATCAATGTTTCTCAACCACAATTCCACTATTAATTTGCAGTTTCTGAATGCAGTTAGAGTAATTTATACTGTACAACAATTGAAAGGATTACTGGGATTATGTGAAGATAACAATGAGTGCTCCAGAGCAAGGGTCTCCAACCGTGGCAACTTTAAGACTGGTGGACTTCAACTTCTAGAATTCTGGGAATTGAAATCCATCAGTCTTAAAGTTGGCAAAGTTGGAGACCCTTGCTCTAGAGGACTACCTGAAATTTTTTATTATTGTTAGTGTTCTTGGTTACAATCCAGCCAAAAAAAAAAAAGGTCACGACAGGACAAACCAATTGATCGTTCTGCTTCCTTTGATGTTCAGCTGAATCTTCCCTCCACTCCAGGTGACAATAGCTTGTGATGCAGTCCTGAGCTCGAAATCTCCCTACAGAAAGCAGGACCCAGACTCGTGGGAAGAAGAGCTGCAAATTTCCAAACATGCCAACACTCTGGTGCAAATGGACAATGGAGTCAGGATTCCACCAAGGTGATTATTGAAGGAAGGAAGGAAGGAAGGAAGGAAGGAAGGAAGGAAGGAAGGAAGGAAGGAAGGAAGGAAGGAAGGAAGGAAGGAAAGGGAGAGATGTTTATGTTTCAAGTAAAGAAATATCTCTGAAACGACCCAGCGGGACACGGATAGTCTAGCAGTAATGAAAAGGAAGCTGTTCTGGTGATATTCTAAGGGGTTCCTGGCATAGATAGAGAATGGACGGCTGTCAGTTCAGAACTTTTTGAATTGATGGTGGGATTGGGAGAGGGGTGATAACAGAGGTGGTATTTAGCAGGTTCTGACCAGTTCTGGAGAGCCGATAGCGGAAATTTTGAGTAGTTTGGAGAGCTGGTAAATACCACCTCTAACTGGCCCCCATCTATTCTCTGCCTCCCGAGTCCCAGCTGATCAACTGGGTCTTCTTTTGTTGCCCTGCACAAAAGAACGGAGCTGGAAAGCAGGTTACTGGGGTGAGGAGGAAATGGGGATTTTACAGTATCCTTCCTCTGCCACACCCACTAAGCCATGCTCACCAAGCCACACCCACCAAGCCATGCCCACAAAACCAGTAGTAAACTTTTTGAACCTCACCACTGGGTGATAACTCTGATTCTGATTTAGTTTCTATACTTTGGGACTCTGATCCATGATGGCTGAGGTGCAAAATATATTTCTCTTTCCTTAAGTAGACAAATTGTGTTTAGTATAAAAAGGAGTAATCCTAAATAAATTCATTACAGGTAGTCCTCAATTCATATCTTGTAACATATATAAGTAACTTATGTTGGAGAACTACAGTTTTGAAAGATTGGTGGGATGGATTCCTTAAAATCATAGAAAAACGAGGCGATCTTTTGCTAATCCAATCCCTGGTAGCCCTAAAGCAGAGGCCTCCAAACGTGGCAACTTTAAGACCTTGTGGACTTCAACTCCCAGAATTCTTCAGTCAGCATAGCTGGCTGAGGAATTCTGGGAGTTAAAGTCCACAGGTCTTAAAGATGCCAAGTTTGAGGACCCCTGCTCTAGCGCCAGAGGCAGCCTCATGGTGGTTGCTTGACTCTGGCAGTTTGTTTTTCAGTGGCTGGAAGTGCTCCAAGTGTGACTTACGGGAGAACCTTTGGCTAAACCTCACTGACGGATCCATACTTTGTGGCAAATGGTTCTTTGATGGCAGCGGGGGAAACGGACATGCCCTCGAACATTTCAAGGAGATGGGTTATCCCTTAGCAGTGAAGCTTGGAACGATTACACCCGATGGTGCAGGTGAGTGAAAGCTTGTGTGGATGACCATCAGCAAACCTTTCGATCTCTGTATTTTGTTTTTCACTAGTACCATAGAAGTGTCCCAAAAGTGCTTTTTTCAAAAGGCAACTGGACTTTGTTTTCCCTTGAAGATGTTTTGCTTCTCATCCAAGAAGCTTCTTCAGTACTGTGGAAGCTTCTTGGATGAGAAGCGAAACGTCTTCCGAGAAAAACAAAGCAACTCCAGTTGCCTTTTGAAAAAGCACCTTTGGGACAACCATGACCTGGATGACTGAGAACTTCCATGGACACGTAGTTACTAGTGGATTTGCTAGATCTGGACTTACCTGGAAAAAGCAGGAAATCCCAGATTAGAATTTTAAAAATTAAATTAAATTAATTGAAAAATTAAATTACACAAAGTCAGAGGTGGGATTCAACCGGTATAATAACCGGTTCGGTGAGCATGCGCAGTGTTTGAAAACAGCACATCAAACAAGACCTATCCTGAAATTAAGCCCAAGCTAGATTTTTACATGGGTGCCTAATATAAGCCCTGTTTACATGGGTGCCTAATATAAGCCATCACGTCCCCCAGGTTAAGCCCAGACAGCACCAAATCCAAGGTCTTCCAGTAAAGCTTTGTAGCTGATTGAAGGCTTGTGTTCAAACTGGTCTCTCTCAACCTTAGCAACTTTTAAGATGTGTGGACTTCAAATCCCAGAATTCTCCAGCCAGCTTGCTGCCTGGGGAATTCTAACCATTGAAATTCAGACATTTAAATTTGTCAAGGTTGAGAAACGTTGGCTTAGATGAAGTCCAAGACAACAATCTGACCTCAGTGGCACTTCAATAGAGACAATTTTTTTTGCAGTGTTGCTATGTTAGGGTTTTTGGTTCTATGATGGTGTTCTGCTGGGGGTAATTCTTTGCCGCTTCTCTCTAGCCAGCCACCGGTCACTCTTAAAAATAGCCGCACATGGTCCATTTGGAGCCACACTAAGGCAGAAAAGTTGACTGGGTGTCATGCTACATCGTGACTTCACTGAAAAAGCATGAGGCCTCTCTGAACTTATGTTTATAGAAGGGAACAATAACTTGCAGTGCGAAACAGAGGCCTTCTTAAATTGGAATGCCAGCAAAAGGCCATGTGGTGTATCTATAAATGCCAACGGCATCATTTTAGGTGGACATAGGGAGGGAGAATGCTGGGCTTGATAAATGCTTGGCCGAAGAATAAGTAGAGCCCCCCCCCTCCCCCCAATGCCAAGTAATGTATTTTCTGAAATGTAGAATAGGAATAGGAATAGAATAGGAATAGGAACAGAATAGGAATAGAATAGGAATAGGAATAGGAATAGAATAGGAACAGAATAGGAATAGGAACAGAATAGGAATAGAATAGGAATAGGAATAGAATAGGAATAGGAATAGAATAGGAATAGGAATAGGAATAGGAACAGAATAGGAATAGGAATGTAGGAATAGAATAGGAATAGGAATAGAATAGGAATAGGAATAGAATAGGAATAGGAATAGAATAGGAATAGGAACAGAACAGAACAGAACAGAACAGAATAGAATAGAATTCTTTATTGGCTAAGTGTGATTTGACACACAAGGAATTTGTCTCCAGTGCATAAGCTCTCAATGTACATACTGGTACAAGCAACAAGTCATTATCATCATAACATTACATTATCATCATAAGAGACATAGTTATCGTCATAAGATACATTCTTCAGAAACACTTACTGATGGTCGTACAATACAAAATAAGCAATCATCATAAATCATGCTAGGAAACTAAATAAAACAATATAAATTTGTAAGATATAAGCAACAAAGTTATACTGTAGTCCTAAGAGGACAAGGAAGTAGGTAATAGGGAAAATGAGAAGGATAATAGTAATACAGCCCTACTAGGGAGTTTGACAGTGTTATGGGAATTAGTTGTTTAGCAGAGTGATGGCATGGGTGGAAAACTGTCCTTGGTCTAGTTGTTTTAGCATGCAGTGCTCTATGGCATCATTTTGAGGGAAGAAGTTGAAACAGCTTATGTCCAGGATGGGAGGGGTCTGTAGATAGTTTCACAGCCCTCTTTCACAATACATGATGACAATGATGTTATCCATTCAGTCATGTCTGACTTTTGGTGATTCTATGGGCCACATCTCCACAGCTTCTGATCTTGCACTATTTTTATGAGGTTATTCTATGCTCTGCGTGGTATCAGTTTTGATGGTGTCCAGTCATCATATTTTTGACAGCCTGGTTTTGGTTTTCCTTCTACCAATGACTCTTCCAAACATAATTGCTTTCTCCAGTGAATTCCTCCCGCATGATGTGGCCAAAATAAGTGAGATGCAATTTCGTGATTTTAGCTTCTAGTGACCTGTTTGGTGTTATGTGCTCCATGGAGTACTTGCTTCTTACTCACCTTTGCTGTCCAAGAAATATGCAGGAGACTTTTCCTCCAGCACAACAGCTCAAACAAGTAAATATAGACATAGAAGGATTCAAATACATAAAAGGGTTCAAATTCTAAATGCTATCGCTGATCAGATGTTTTATGTTCTGCTATTTAGCTTAAAGGGAATTTAGCAATGAAGCAAAAGCGTTTAAAAAGTCACAGGAGATCTAAAAAAAAAATCTATTCTGTTCTTCCTTTGATTGATCTGCTGAGATCTGCTGTTTGCAACATTATGGTTGTTGCCGGAAAAATACCCTAATGAGAATCATGAACTATTTGTCATCGAGTGTATCTTCATGATGAGCAGATGAGGACATATTTGTTATTGCTGTATTTGGTCTTCCTGTCAATATTGTAAGTTGTAGTTTAGTCTTTATCCCTACAGCAGGAACATTTTCTGTTTGATCATTTACAAGTATTAAGAGCCCAAGAGAGAAAAAAAATCCACGCCAGCCAGATTCTATCACTTGTTCTGAGAGAAAAACAGATGTGGATGTAAAGCAGAGATGGTATTCAACAGGTTCTGAACAGTTCTGGAGAACTGGTAGTGGAAATTTTGAGTAGTTTTGAGGAGAACTGGCAAATACCATCTCTGACTGGTCTTACCCCCATCTATTCTCCGCCTCCCGAGTCCCAGCTGATTGGCTGGGTCTTCTTTTGTTGCCTTGCACAGGAGAATGGAGCTGGAAAGCAGGTTAGTGGGGTGGGGAGGGAATAGAATTTTGCAATAACCTTCCCCTGCCACTCCCACCAAACCACACCCACCAAGCAACACCCACAGAACCGGAAGTAAAAAATTTTTAATCCCACCGCTGACGTAAAGCCAACAGGTGCCAGTTTAATTTAAGGTGATTTGCAACATAAAAAGATTAAACAAATGTAAAGAAGGGACATTAAGACCTCTGCTCTTTAGTTAGCTTGACTGAAGTTAGACCCAGTGGCTAGAATCATTCTTTGCCAGTCTTGTATTTCCAGATGGGTTCAATTACAATTAACTCATTGTCTCTGGCCTGAATGAATGAACAAAACAAATGAAATGCATGACTATTTATATAATTAGTGTCAGATGGTGCTCCATTCAAAATCCAAGAAAGATACCCTTAGACTCCATTGTTATAGAGAAAAGGACTTTTACTGGAAATCAAGTGGTAGCATCAAAGGAATTCTAGATCTGAGAATTTACACGCACAAATCACATATACAAAGTGATGGCAACGTTCCCACCCCTATAGTTCAAAAGGTCCATCCAATCGAAGATGTGTATAATGTCATGTGAGGCTTCTTCAGGTGGTGATGCAGACATCTGGCTGTTGACCTTGGCCTAGTTTGATAAAGAGCTGCAGTTGCATAGTAAGCAAGCAAGTAAGCATAAACAATAAAGTTTTCCCCAAGTTATATAGTTAATTCTCTAAAGCCTCCAGCACACTTCCCACCTCACAAAGCCCAATTGATTCACCCTCCCCCTGTTACTATGGCAGCCAAAAAGATAGCGAAAGAAAGGAGTCTTGAAGGCGACAATTAGATCTACAGTATATCCCACCTCCCCACTTTTCTCTTGGAACTCAATATAGCATACAGATAGTCATGGACTTACAACCAGTCATTTAGTAACTCTTTCAAGTAACAAAAAGTGACTTATGACTGTTTGCACACTTACAATTGTTGCAGCATCCCCATGGTCACATGATCAAAACTCAGATGCTTGGCAATTGATTCATATTTATGACGGTTGTAGTGTCTCTCAGGGTCACATGATCCCCTTTTGTGACCTTCTGACAAGCAAAGTCAATGGGGAAGCCAGATTCACTTAACAACTGTTTTACTAATTTAACTGCTGCGGTTGTGATTCACTTAACAACTGTCTTGCTTAGCAATGGAAATTTTGGGCTCCATTGTGGTTCTAAGTCGAGGACTACCTGTATACATTTCCCCCGAATTCTTCCCTAATGTTAAGTCTCTTTGGATGAGTTGAACTGGTATAACCACTCGTCCAAAGTTACCTCATGAGCTTGGATGAAGAAATGTGTGCTTGATCCTGAATTGGCCAGGTCCTTATCCTGTAGCTTAACCACTGTTGCACACTGTTTATAGCAATAGCAATAGCAATAGCATTTAGACTTATATACCGCTTCACAATACTTTACAGCCCTCTCTAAGTGGTTTACAGAGTCAGCACATTGCCCCCAGCAATCTGGGTTGTTCTCATTTTACCTACCTCTGAAGGATGGAAGGCTGAGTCAACCCTGAGCCTGGTGAGATTCGAATTGCCAAATTGCAGGTAGCCGGCAGTCAGCAGAAGTAGCCTGCAGTTCAGCACTCTAACCACTGCGCCACCTCGGCTCATTATGATTTGTTGAAACTTGGCTTAGAACCTTGTTGCTTCTCCTTCCATAGTAAGTGGAGAATTTCTGTTAGAACATTTTTTTTAATCTGTATATTCTGTCTCCTTGATATGTAGAGCATGGAATGTCAAATGCTATTGATAAGTTACATTTGGTGAATTATCGCTTTGTTCTTATTTTTGCAGATGTCTATTCCTTTGAGGAAGAAGAAGCTGTTTTGGATCCTCATATTGCCAAACACTTAGCTCATTTTGGAATTGACATGCTCCAAATGCACGTGGTAAGTGACTCGCTTTTTATGAAGATGCTGTCCTAAGCACTCGGTTATCATAACACACAAATGTGATAAATACCTCAGGAAAACAAAATGTCAATGATAAATAACAACAGTACTTAGGTTATATCGCTTCACAGTGCTTTACAGCACTCTCTAAGTGGTTTACAGAGTCAGCATATTGTCCCCAACAATCTGAGTCTTCATTTTGCCAATCTCAGAAGGATAGAAGGCTGAATCAACCTTGAGATGGTCAGGATCGAACTCCTGGCACTGGGCAGAGTTAACCTGCATTCTAACCACTGCACCAACATGACGTCTTTTGTTTCTCTTCCTTTTTCTACATTTTTTTTCAGTTTAGACTCTTCTATTGAAATATATCCGATAAAATTTTAAAAAGAAAAAGAAATGTTATGTGTCTAAGAAAAAGACATGGGGAGTGATCTGTCTACTAAACTTAAATTGATTTTTATAGTAAGATCCTTGCTTGAACTTACTTAATATATATGAAGATAAGTAGTGACAAAATCACTCCTGTAACAGCTAAATTAGTTGATCTCATTCACACTCAGGAGTTAATAGAATGATGGGGTCCAAAAAGGTCTCAACCCTATTATTCTATGTTCTAATCCAAAGGTCCCCAAACTTGGCAACTTTAAGACTTGTGGACTTCAACTCCCACAATTCCTTCCATGCTGGCTGAGGAATTCTGGGAACTGAAGTCCACAAATCATAAAGTTGCCAAGTTTGGGAACCTCTGTTCTAATCTAAAGCAGAAGCCTCCAATCTTGGCAACTTTATGACTTATGGAGTCCAACTCCCAGAATTCCTTCCATGCCAGCTGAGGAATTCTGGGAATTGAAGTCCACAGATCATAAAGTTGCCACGGTTGGAGATCCCCTGTGTTCCAAAGAATGTTTCTAATCTAGAATTCAGAACATACTTTATCTTTCTTTAAAACAACCAGCTAAAGTAAACTGTACAGTAGAAACTTACAAGACTGTATTTTCTTTAATAGCTTTATGAGGTATGGCTCTGAATTTCAAAACCATTTGTCCTTGAAAGAGATTTTATTTTCAAGACAAATCTAAAATCAAGAATCCAAATCCGAAGGAAATTTGAAACTCAAATTTCTGAATCTTGACTTAGCATCTACACTGATTCACCATTACAGTGACATTGGAAGTAGTTATATTCACAGAGTTTTACTTTATGTTGTAGATCAGTATTTCTCAACCACGGCAACTTTAACACATGTGGACTTCAATTCCCAAATTCCCCCAGCCGGCATGGTTAGCTCAGGAATTCTGGGAGTTGAAGTCCAAATGCCTTAAAGGTGGCAAAGTTGAGAAAGGCTGTGGTAGATGAATGTTTGCCGCAGTACTTGTACATTTTTGTAATGTAAGGATGTAAGGAAAATTTTTATGTACAAAGCTATAAAATTTATTTATTTATAACATTTATTAGCTGCCCATCTCACCACAGGGTAGCTCTGGGCCGCTTGCCATCTTAAAAAGATAAAAACTATACAAAGCCTTAAAAAACATAAATAAAATGCTGTAAGATTGACTGAAAATGGTACTTAACTGTGGGATCCATGTATTGATTACAATTACTTGGATAATTCAGCAGGTGGAGACATAGTCACATATAAAGTATGTCCTAGCAATTTTAAAATAAGGTCTTTTTATGCTGAGAGATGTTTCGTTTCGGGATGAATGGGTGTTAAATATCCAGGCTTTGTAAGTTGATAAAAAGCTGCTGCTGCTGCTGCTTCTTCTTCTTCTTCTTCTTCTTCTTCTTCTTCTTCTTCTTCTTCTTCTTCTTCTTCTTCTTCTTCTTCTTCTTCTTCTTCTTCTTCTTCTCCTTCTCCTTCTCCTTCTCCTTCTTCTTCCTCCTCCTCCTCCTCCTCCTCCTCCTCCTCCTCCTCCTCGCCTCCTCCTCCCCCTCCTCCTCCCTATTATTATTATTATTATTATTATTATTATTATTATTATTATATCATCTTTAGTGATATTCACAGCCTTTGGGGCTGGATGGTAGCTCAACAGCTCAAGTCCTAACCAAGGACCTAGGAACTGTTATGATGATGATTGTTATTGCTTTCAGACAGAGAATGGCCTAAGAGATAATGACATAAAACCTCGTGTCTCTGAATGGGAAGTCATCCAAGAATCAGGCACAAAGCTGAAACCAATGTATGGACCTGGGTATACCGGCATGAAAAACATGGGGAACAGCTCCTACATCAGCAGCGTATTGCAAGCCATTTTCAGTATTCCTGAATTTCAGAGGGCGTAAGTCGTTTCCAAGAGTTTCATAAAAAGTCAAGTTTTAACAGATCAGAAACAAGCAGATTGATGATGGCACTTTTGGGAAAAGATCGCAGAGATGGTGGAATGGTGTATACAGGTAGTCCTTGACTTACGATCATATTTGAGTCCCGATTTTCCATTGCTAAGCAAGACGGTTGAGTTTTGCCCTGTTTTTCAACCCTTTTTGCTACAGTTCTTTAGTGAATCATGGCAGTGCTAAGTTAATAATGATGGTTAAATGTACCTGGCTTCCCCATTGACTTTGTGTGTCCAAAGGTCACAAGAGAGGATCACGTGTCCCTGGGACACTGCAGCCGTCATAAATACAAGCAGAGGTGGGATTCAAACATTCCAGCAATTGGCCAGGGTGGGCGTGGCCTACCAGAACTTCTGGTTTCAGGCTTCCGGTGGGCCTCCAGAGCCTGGGGGAGGCCATTTTTGCTCTCTCAAAGGTCTGAAGGCTTCCCCCAGCCTCTGGGAGGGCAAAAACAACCTCCCCCAGGTTCTGGAGGCCCAGAAGCCAGAAACAGGCCCATTTCCGAACTTCCGGTACTTCTGGGAGGGACATCTTTCACCCTCCCAAGGGTCTGGAGGCCTCCCCTGGACCTTTGGGAGGGCGACAATAGCCTCCCCCGGGTCTGGAGGCCCTCTGGAAGCCAGAAACAATCCTGTTTCTGGACTTCCAGAAGGCCTGTTTTTCCCCCTCCCAGAGCCTCCTCGCACATCCTGCAGTTAATCGAAAATGGGCCGCATGGAGATTCCTGGGAGGGGAGGGAGGGGAGGGGCCAGCCAGCTGGTTGAAATACCGGTTTGGCACACCAGATGTAACTTTTAACATCTGATTCTCCTGAACTGGTCCGAATGGGTAGAATCCCACCCCTGAACATGTGTCAGTTGCCAAGCGTCTGAATTTTGATCACAGGACTGTGGGGATGCTGCAACAGTCATAAGTGTGAAAAACAGTTGTATCTTTGAACAGTCACTAAACCTCAAACTCAAGACCCACGGGCCGGATCTGGCCCATGGGATGCTTAGATCTGGCCCATGGGGACACCCTGGAAACAGTGAAGTACCTCTCTTTGGCGCCTCTGCCAGCGAAAATGGAGCTTGGGAGGACCACGGCAGAAGGTTGCAGGAGGCCATCATAGCCGAAAACGGAGCTTGGAAGCCCGTTTTCCCTGGCAGTGCTCAGGCCACCACAGGTGCCCCCGACCCGGTCAGTGACATTGACCTGGCCATGCCCCCTGGCCATGCCCCCCCGAGGTCAAACATAACCCTGAATGTAGCTCTCAATGAAATCAAGTTTGACACCCCTGCACTAAATGAACTGTTGTAAATCAAGGACTACCTATAATGTGATGGAAGTAGACAATGTCTTTGCCTGTGGAGGATGGTTGTATTTAATTGTGTTAAAAGTTAGGCTTTTTCTAAATCTTTTTAAGATTTGGAGACCAATAGTTGGCATTCTTCCTTTCAACATCGTTACTTGTCTATGTGAGGGCAAACTTGGCAATATGAGAGGCTAATTCTTTGGCGACAATTGGCCTTTAATTCTGCATCTTTTTAAGAAATCCTATTTCTGCTATTTACACATAACAGAATACATGAAACAGGAGGTTGCCATCAACTAGGAATGTTGAATGAATATTGCTGTCTCCGGACAAAGTTGTATTTGCCTTGTTATTTTCATATTTTGGGTGGTCTCTTGTGAAGATCAATTGCATCTATTCCAACAAGAGTAAAAGCACCCTCAATTTAACCTAATCCTAGAGGCAAGATGGACAAAATCTGTGATTTTTCTTGTCAACTCTATAGATATACAGTAGCACGACTGCCTTAGGAATTCTGGGAGTTGAAGTCCACAGGTCATAAAGTTGCCATAGCTGCTCAGTCCTGTGCTAGCTGAAGATTATCAAAACATCAATAGAATACCAGCTTGACATGGATTTTACAAAGAGCTGAAATATTATACGGAACTTCATATAGTTTGGTATTGATCTGATAGTACTTCTGCGTATCATAAAACCAAACCATGAAAACACTGAGTCTCAAAAATTATTGGGCCACAAATATTTTGCCAGTGAAATTAATTCTCCTTTAGACAGAAGTATAAAATAATGACTGCAATAGAGTCTTTCTGCTATTGTAGTACAAGGGTGATGAATGGGAGCAGGGAGGGCTTAATTTAGTTTCATTTACTTTATTGTCATTGCACCTTGAACAACGAAATCAAACACCATCTTCAGTGCACATCATGACCATGAAAATAAACACAAACACACATCCCTCACACTCCACACATTGAATTGAAAATCCCTGACACTGTACCAACACTGCACTATACAGTAGAATTCAACAGAGCTACTGGCCTGGGATAGAAGCTGTTTTTCAGCCTATTTGCCCTTGTTTTTATTATCCTGTAAAGACTCTCAGATGGTAATAGTTCAAACAAAGGATGCCCAGGATGAGATGGTTCTTTGAGAATGTTTTGAACTTTCTTAAGGCAGCGGGAGCTATAAAGCTCTTCCAAAGAGGGGAGAGGGCAACCAATGATCTTCTGGGCAATGGCGTTAACCCTCTGGAGTGCTGTTCTATCTGCCACGGTGCAATTGGCAAACCATACAGAAGTGCAGTAAGTTAAGATACTCTCTATGGTGCAGCGGTAGAAGGTCACCAGCAGTTTTTCATTCAGTTGTTGTTTTCTGAGAAGTCTCAGGTGGTATAATCCCTGCTGGGTCCTTTTGCCAGGGCTGCAATGTGAGCAGCCCAGGTCAGGTCCTCTTTTATGGTAACACCCAGAAACTTAAAACTGGCCACTTGTTCCACCTGGTCTCCATTGATAAGCAAGGGCTGGATGTCTGATCTGTTCCTTCTATAATCCACTATAAGCTCCGTGGTCTTATTGGTGTTGAGGACCAAGTTATTGTCTCCACACCACGAAAGCAACCGGTCCACCTCATCTCAGTAGGCAGACTCATTCCCTGCCCCTGAGATGAGTCCCACTACTGTTGTATCATCTGCAAATTTAGTATTAGTATTACTAGCAATGAGTGGGAATGCAGTCATGCACATAAAGAATCATGCACATATTTGAAAAACAAAAGCCACTCTTTTGAAGACAGCAAATGTAACCTAAAGTCTGTATTGTCCTGTGTCAAAGTTTGTGCCCATCTGCAAAAGAAGACAACCTTCTATGCGTTATTATGGGATTCCAAAACATCTGCTTTTCACAAGTGAAACTTGTTAATATTTGTAATTTTTCAATATTTCCTCTTTTTCCCCATACATTAGGTATGTGGGAAATCTTCCAAGGATATTTGACTACTCTTCTTTGGACCCAACACAAGATTTCAACACTCAGATGTAAGCGGCTGATTACTTTTTAGCAGCGGTACCCAACTTTTCTCACTCTGTGGACCAGTGGCCTGGGGGTGGGTGGGGAAGAGGGGATGTTTTTGTGTGCATGTGCCACTTGCACAAATGCAGCTTCGTGTGCGGACATGCTTGCCTGCCTCTTGCATGGCTCAGTTCCAAACAGGTGGTGGTCTGGTACCAGATCACAGACGGGGGAGTTGGGGACCCCTGCTTTATAGGATATGAAATAAAGCTTATTTGGTGGAGAGATGATGGAGATTCTCAGTCATCCAGGTCATGGTTGTTGGACTACTGAATTTTGTCTTGATAGGAAGACGAGACATCCTGTCGTAACGAGTGGTGGGATTCAATTTTTTTTTACTACTGGTTCGGTGGGCATGGTTTGGTGGGCGTGGCAGGGGAAGGATACTGTAAAATCTCCAGTCAGAGGTGGTATTTGCTGGTTCTCTGAACTACTCAAAATTTCCACTACCGGTTCTCCAGAGCTGGTCAGAACCTGCTAAATACCACCTCTCATACCCACAAGTCACTTTTTTTCCGGGCTGTTGTAACTAAAAATGGTCCCTAAGCAAATGATTGTAAATCAAGGACTATAAGTCACATGGTCGTTAAGCAGCCTATCACATGACCTGACTTGATTTTACGACCATTTTAATGATGGCACAAAGTGAGTCACCTTGGTTATTAAGGGTTCCATCCTACTCTGGGTTCCCCAGTCCTGTTGGCAAAACCAAGTCTTCAAGGCTTTGCAAAAGAGTGTAAAATTGGGGGCCAGTCTAATCTCTGCAGAGATGATATTTCCAAAGGGAAGGAGCCACCACGGACAAGGCCCTTCTTCTGGGTCCTGCCAGATGTAGCTCCTTAGGAGGTGGGCCTTGCAACATTCCTTTTCTCCCCACTCAAGTGGATCAAGGGGATGTAACTGGGAAGAGACAGTCCCTCAGATATTTCACAAGAAGAGTTATCCACTCCTCTACTCATTGCAGAATACCTTATGCCGCCAGACTCGAAGTTCTAGACCTAGAAAACCTAGAACTACGCTGCCTTCGGTCCGATCTAAGTATAGTATATAAAATCATACATTGCAATGTCCTACCTGTCAATGAATACTTCAGCTTCAACCATAACAACACAAGAGCAAACAATAGATACAAACTCAAGGTATACTGCACCAAACTTGATTGTAGAAAACACAACTTCATCAACAGAGTGGTCGATGTCTGGAATACTCTACTTGACTCTGTGGTTTCTCCCCCAAACTCCAAAAACTTTAACCTTAGACTGTCTACTATTGACCTCACCCCTTTCCTAAGAGGTCTGTAGGGAGCGTGCATAAGCGCACCAACGTGCCGACCGTCCCTGCCCTATAGTTCCTTTTCAATTTTCTTATATGTATCCATTTCATGTATTCATAACTATGTTTATACTTATACCTGTTATCTTATAATCGCTTGACAAAATAAATAAATAAAAATAATAATAAGCTGGTCCCAAGCCATGAAGGGCTTTAAAGGTGGCAACCAGCCCCTTGATTTGCACCTGGAAGCAAATCCACCAGGACAAGATTCAGCATCTATATTTGGAAAAAGAAAGGTCACTCTTTTGAAGGCAGCAAAGTCCAGAAGACAGAGAGGACTCCTGGTTTGAAAGAGGGGCTCAAAGGGGCCATCTATGTTAAAACTGAACATCCCTCTCTCAGTAGAGAAGAGATATGCCACCACCTATCTGTTGTCTACAAGACAGTCCTTCCACAGACCAAGAAAGTTCCACACCTATTTTCTCTCTGATTCAGGTGACTCTGAGAGTATAGATAAATCCCCAACTGGCCTCAATGATTCTCAGAAAGCTAACAACCAACCGTCAGAGTGCTAATGGCCATAGAATATAAATCCTTCTATTCCCCACCATTCAGCCCGAACTGAAGAAGCTTCTGTCAACTCATCAAACGTTCCTGGTTCCATAAACTTTGGCCCCTGTTTCTGCTAAGGAGTTTTAGCCTCAGGTATTTTGTGGAGAGGTAGACCTTCTCCCCCACCTGGAATGGCCGCTGCGGGGCTCAGTGTTTCTCTACCTGTTTTTTTACAGGTCTGTGCTGCTTTAGCTAGCACTTTTTTAAAAACATTCTCCCAAGTTGCTTTCAGTGTTGACGTCCACTCGGTCAGGCTGACTGATGAGAGGGCAATCCCTTGGACACTCAGGTATTGGGATGAAGTCCAATGATTTAATTAGGGCTGGAATCCTGACAGCTTAATGAATAAGAAGCAAAACATTTTCAAAAGAAAGAAAAAGAAAATCCAGTTGCACTTTGAAAAGCACCTTTGAGACTTGAGGTTATAGTAGTCTTCTTGGCAATGCCTGATTAGATTTCCCGTTGACAGATGGCTGATTTAAACTTACTTTCTGCTTCCTGTCCTTTCTCCCTTTTAAAAGCTTATTGGGTAACTTTTGGTATGCTTTCTCTCTCTTCCCCTCCCCCTTCTCCCTTGCTGCAGGGCTAAATTGGGACATGGACTTCTTTCAGGCCAGTATTCAAAACCTCCAGTGAAATCTGAGCTCATTGAACAGGTGATGAAGGAGCAACACAAGGTATTTGACCCACCATATTCAGTTTGAGAATGAAGTAGAAGACAGATGAGAATAACCACCATCATTTTAGCAAGACAATCGTCTCCTTGAAAATCGCAGCTGGCAGTCAGCAGAAGTAGCCTGCAGTACTGCACTCTAACCACTGCGCCAGATAACAGATAATCAGAGTTGGAAGGGACCTTGTAGTTCTTCTAGCCCAACACCCTCGCCCAAGCGGGAGACCCTACACCATTTCTGATAAACGGCAGTCCAATCTCTTCTTGAAAGTCTCAAGTGATGGCGCTCCCACAACTTCTGAAGGCAAAAGCTGTTCCATTGGTTGATTGTTCTCACTGTCAGAAAGTTTCTCCTTATTTCCAGGTTGAATCTCTCCTTCTTCTACATAAGCCACCGCTTACGTAGCTCGGTATTTTATATTGTAGTAAGAGAACCTTTCAAGTCTGCATGCATTTCCTCCTCCCTTACTTCATCTTTATGAGAATTGGGGGTGGGTGACATTTTCTCAATTTATTTTTTTGGTCTGGACTTATGCCCTTCTTATCTGACTGTTGTTTTTGAAGTTGTCCAATGCTGTTGGGTTCAAGAATGGTTTCAAGACAGATGATACCACTCCCCTGCCAGAAGGAGACATTAACCAATGCATGGACACAACCTTAGGCCCCTTCCTAAAGAGGCCTTGACTAACCAGAAGAGCATGGGACCAGAAAAAAAGGGGGATTATTTCATAGGTAATCCTTGACTGCAATCTGGACGAGAATTTCCGTTGCTAAGCAAGGCAAGTTAAGTGAGTCACAGCCAATGCTATGGTCTTTTTGCCATGGTTGTTTAGCAAATCGCGGTCATTGTTAAGTGAATCTGGCTTTCTCCTTTGACTTTTTTTTTGTCAGAAGCTGCCTGGGAAGGTCACAAATGGTGATCACATGACCCCAGGATGCCTCAAAGAGTCATTAACTACTGCATAGACCCAACTATATGCCACCTCCTGGAGGCCAGAACTCAGGTGGCCAAGCTCACAGCCCTGAGGACTTCTACTTTGTCAGGATTGACCAGTTCAAACTTGTCCCAGATAATGGCACAGATTTATATCAGTGGCTTCCAAGGGAATTCAGCCTCAACATTACTACTTATACAAAGAATCGTTTCATGCAGCATAAATGTAGATTTTTGAGGAAAAATGGGTGTGTTTAAAAGTTATGTCAGTTGGTATCCCAGGGCAAACTCCTACTTTTTTTTTTTATTTTGGCAAAAAAGATGCCTTTGTATTCTGAAAGCATCCAGTGCAAAAGATCAGGTCCACATGTGAATGTCCAATTAAACTGATTTATTGCTAATCATGCCTCTGCAAAGGAATAAAGTGGTGCAGTGGCCTAGAGATGGAACCCCCTTGCCTCACAATCAAGAGGCTGTGAGTTCGATCCCAGGTAGAAGTAGATATTTCTCTCTCTGGGCACACTGAGAATATATCTGCTGAATATAACTCCGCATTGGCAACTGGAAGGGCATCCGGCCAGTAAACATTCAGCTCCATTCAGTTGGACAGACGGCACCCTGCAAGGGATTATGGGGCATTAAAAGAAGAAGAAGATGATGCCTCTGCACAGGAATCTTCTCAATGCTAAATTGATGCTAGATAAGGACCAGTGGAATTCAAGAGGTGGGGATAGACTTAATCCACTTGTGTCTATGTAGAGATTCTAGGGTGATCCTTCTTTTGACTCCACATCCAGATTCTGCCACTCTTTCTTCTATAGAAAGCAACACTGAGCTAGTACTGTACATAAAAGCTCTGGCCTGGGTTAAGAATGAAATAGGAAGCTATTTATGCCTGCCCTACTTTATAAACTTTGTTTACTGAGAAACCATTGACATAATATTTACATCTACTTAGCCTTTGAGTTCCAGGCAAGATTTTATTACCCCTAAATATGGAAACTCATTGCAGAGCTTCATATTTCACCTCTTACCTCCCTCTCTAAAGTTATTTATTTATTTATTCAGTTTTCATGGCTGTCTTCTCAACAAGTGACTCTGGGTGGGAGTGGGTCAAACAATCATAAAAAAAATTCTTTTTTTAAAAAAAATCCCATCATACTATATTTCCCAAGAAAATCCAACACAGACAACAACTCCAGAACTATTTATAACTCTTTCTACAGACTGGTACCGCTTCTGAATTTTTTGGGGGGATAATGAAGTCTTTAATTGCTTGGATAGAAATTACTGTAATTCTCATGTAAATCTCATTTTGTGATTTATATTGTACTGCTGAATGTTGCTATCAGTATTCGTAGGTTTTAATGATTCGTGGGTTTTTTAAACGCTTCAGTACATTCAGCTACTTTAATCTGTAAAAAGTAACCGATTCTAGGATGCTTGATTGGTTGGTTCTATCGTCCATCCATCTTTCTTCTATCTATCTATCATCTATCTATCATCTATCAATCATCTGTCTATCATCTATCATCTGTTTATCTCTATCTTCTATCTATCTATGATCAATCATCTATCAATCATCTGTCTATCATCTACCTACCTACCTATCATACCTACCTACCTACCATATCTACAATACCTACCTACCTCCATCCATCCATCCATTTTTATTATGTATTTATTTATTTATGAATTTACTAAATTTTATTAGCCACCTATCTTTCCACTTGGTGCTTTGTTTTTTTCTTTTTCTTATTTGTTGCCCCTTTTCGATGTGCCTTTTTTCATAGGTAGATACAGATGGTATATTTAAAAAAGGAAAGGTCGCTGTGTAACCGATACAGGCAATGGGGTAGCTAATGAGGATATTTTTCTTCTGGGAAGAACTATATGGGTAAACAGAGAGAGAGATATATTTATGGAGGGCTGCAATTTGAATCAGTAGGTTAATCAGCTGAACTTCGTCTAGAAGGCAAATTTTGCGAGCGATTGAATGTCAGGCCAAGAGTTTATAAAGTAGCTCTTTCTGAAAGCTCCTTTGATTGCATTTTATTTTGATTGTGCATTTTTTGATTTCTGTGCTATGATTGTTTGAAGACCCGAAATTGGAGGTCCTAAAAAGAGGTCAATGAAAGCATATCAAATGAAATCAAAGACGTTTAAAGGCCTCCTAGAGAGAGAGAGAGAGAGAGCTATGCAGATTTTTTGAAAACAGATGGAAGACCAAATGCATATAATTTGGAGGCGAGAAAATGCTGACAGTGACAATTTCTTTCTAATAATGAGTAATAGCAGCTTTTCTTTATTTATTCAATATCTCAGTCAAAAAAAACTCCACATGATTCTCCATATCGTAGTCAACCTCTCATGACTTCACGGACCAATTCATGAAACTTTCTTGGCAATACCATAGATTTTTTTTTTTTAATTGCCTATTTAGTCTCCAGTCTTTGGATTCATTAGTGTTCTCCATCCAAGTCCTAATCATTTGCTAATGAATATGCTGAACGTTGATAATCTGCCTTTGGGATATCTTGGAGAACCGATGCAGTCTCTAGACTTTAAAAATGGAAAAAGAGGTGTCTCCAGAGAATGACCATAAATATTCTGTCTACTTCTGGATACTGCGTTTTAAGAAGGATTGGGAGAAACTGATATAGAGAAAGATAGTGAGATGGTCAGGAAGCTAGAAAGTAAGTTCTCTGATGAGAGATTGAAAAGATGGTGATTGTCTGGCTTTGAGAAGACAAGATAAAAGGTGAATTTGCTAACATACTTTAGATCGGGTGGGATTCAAATTTTTTAACAACTGGTTCTGTGGGTGTGGCCAGGTGGGCATGGCCATTAGACTGGGTTGGCGTGGCTTCTTTTTTTTTTGCAGTAACCCCCTCCCCCACGTGACCCTTTTTGCCTCCTGGGCCTCGGGGAACCCTCCTGGGCAAAGCAATAAGACAGCGAGGGGGATCCTGGCACAGCTGATCATTGGAACAGCCGATTGTCAGGAGGTGAAACAAAAAAAAACCCTTAAGGGGTGACTGGGCGGGGGACAATGCAGTCAGCAATGTTGGGCATTCATGCAATGTTGGGAGGGGAGGAGCAGGTGGGGAGGGGCAGGGGCAGCCAGTGGCATGATTTGCCAGTTATCTGAACTGCACAGAATCGTAACAACCGGTCCTATAAAACCGGTCGGAACCTGTAGAATCTCATCCCTGCTTTAGATATTGGAAGGGATGTCTTGTTCTCGATTGCACTAGAATGCAGAATGGATTAAAGATACACGAAGGCAGATTTCTACTGAATGTTAGAAAGCTTCCCAACAGTAAGAGAAATGTAACAGAGGCACAAATTATAAGAAAGGTATCAGTCTACCCATCGTTGGATAATTTCCAGCAAAGTCTAGAATGATCGTTGGTTGTCCAACGTTTTGGCTTACCTGGCCCCATTGAGTGACGAGGAAATGTCTTGGGCCCCGTATAAAATATAGAATGTAATTAATGTCTATTAATAACAAACATCCTTTATTTTTCATATAGATAGCCTTCGACTTACAACAGTTCATTAAGTGACGAAAGTTAGAGCGGCACTGAAAACAGTGACTTTGTCAGCGTTCCAGAAAACCTCAACTCCAATAAATAACTCTGAGACAGACATGTTCACAAAGTTTCCTTTAATTAGAGTAGTAAACTGGCACATCTGGGAAATCCCGAACCTGAAAGTTCCAGGTTTCCCTTCAATAAGTAAAAAATTACAAATCCACCCCCTGCACCCCTCATTCTATCACATGCCCCAATCACCATTCATCCCAACTTGAGACATCTCATCAACTATTCCTTAGCCCGGTGCAGGAATAACATGACCTTGACTTTAAAGAAGAATGCTATTATGTCTAACCACATACGCTCCACGAAATTCCCCCTCCCATTTTCCCAGGCTCAAGAATGTGGCAGTGTGGAAGCTTCTGGTGCTAATATGGCTTCCAAAGCTGACAGACTTATGATCATTTTTCACAGTTATGCCCAGGGCTGGGATTCAGCTGGTTCGGACCAATTTGGGTGAACCGGTAGTTCCAGCAATTAGTTGGCCCTGCCCACCTGACCTAGTCTGTCCTATAGTTCCGTGTTTTGCAGCTCAGCTGATTTGCGCAGCAGAGTGCCGCGCCTCAGCTCTTTTACTCACTGGGACTGCAGCAGAAGGTAAGTTTTAGAGCTGAAAGTGAGCGGTTTTCAAACGCTGAGCGTGCTCACCAAACCAGTTATACCAGTTGAATCCCACCATTGCTTATGCCCGTTGCAGCATTCCCTAATCACATGATCTGAATTCAGATGCTTGGCAGCTGACTGGTATTTCCGACAGTTGCAGTATCCCAAGGTTGTGTGATTTCCCTCTTGTGACCTTCTCACAAGCAAAGTCAACGGGGAAGCCAGATCCATTAACAATTGTGTTACTAACTTAACAACTACTGTGATTCACTTAACTGCTCTGTCAAGAAAGGCCAAAAAATAGGCCCAAACTCACTTCACAAATGTTTCACTTAGCAACCGAAATTTTGGGCTCAGTTGTGGTAATAAGTCAAGGACTACCTGTCCAGGGCTGCATAAGGGCCTGTGGGCTATGGGTTGCACATGCCTGGTCTAGATAGTCATCTGTTGGGTGCTTCAGTGTTGAATCTCATCGTGAGAAGAGGGATGGGGTTGATTTTAATTATATGAGTTTAACCAGGACTGCCCCTGTTTAATGTTTCACAGTCAAGTAAGTTGGATAGGGGCCATCCGATGACTGGACAAACAGAAGTTTTACTAATGAACCACTTTCTGGAATGGAATGAAGAGAATCAGAATTAGAATAGAATAGAGTAGAATAGAATAGAATTCTTTATTGGCCGTGTGATTGGACACATAAGGAATTTATCTTGGTGCATATGCTCTCAGTGTACATAAAAGAAAAGATATATTTGTCAAGAATCATAAGGTACAACGCTTAATAATAGTCATAGGCAGTGGTGGGATTCAAATTTTCTACTACCGGTTCTGTGGGTGTGGCTTGGTGGGCATGGCAGGGGAAGGATACTGTAAAATCTCCAATCAGAGGTGCTATTTGCCGGTTCTCCGAACTACTCAAAATTTCCGCTACCGGTTCTCCAGAACTAGTCAGAACCTGCTGAAGACCACCTCTAGTCATAGGGTACAATAAGCAATCAAATCATACTAAGAAACAGTCAATATAAATCATAAGGATACAAGCAACAAAGTTACAGTCATATAGTCAATAACAGAGTTGGAAGGGACCTTGGAGGTCTTCTAGTCCAACCCCCTGCTTAGGCAGGAAACCCTATGCCATTTCAGACAAATGGTTATCTAATCTCTTCTTAAAAACTTCCAGTGTCAGATAATTCACAACTTCTGGAGGCAAGTTGTTCCACTGATTAATTGTTCTAACTGTCAGGGAATTTCTCCTTAGTTCTATGTTGCTTCTCTCGTTGGTTAGTTTCCACCCGGTGCTTCTTGTCCTGCCCTCAGGTGCTTTGGAGAGTAGCTTGACTCCCTCTTCTTTGCAGCAGCCCCTGAGATATTGGAACATTGCTATCATGTCACCGCTAGTCCTTCTTTTCATCAAACTACTGTAGATATACCCAGCAGCTGTTCTTTATATGTTTTAGCCTCCAAATGAGATCAGTTGTCCTTGTTAAAGGCTCAGTTCTGATTTATTGAATGGATGAGATGTTTCTGAAAGACTTAGGAAAACATTGGCATTTATTCTCCCCTCCAAGATGTGTGACAATCAGTGGTGGGCAGAACCTGCATGTTTTGAGGTCTCAGCCTGTAAGAGGCCATGTTATGTTCTTCTACCTTGCACAGGGAGAATTACGAATTTGGCACCCCACTGCAAATGTGTTTTACTTCTGTGATTTTGGGGCCACCAGAGTGGGTAGGAATGTCATAGCACAGGAGTGTCCAACTTTGGCAAGTTTAAGACTTGTGGACTTCAACTCCCAGAATTCCCCCAGCCATCTGGGAGTTGAAGTCCACAAATCTTAAACTTGTCAAAGTTGGACACCCCTGTCAAAAGGCTTTGGCAGCTGCTGCCTTACCACATTGGGATGTTTCTGGTACCTCCAAAATTGCATTCATATCCTTCACAGGCAGAAAGCATAACGGATGAGCGTGTTTGCTTCTTCTCATTGACTACATCTCTATAAATATAGCCTTCTTATTTAGATGGATGGCATACAGCTTACATGCACGCCTGTTAATGCCCTTTATAAAGAGTTATCCTAATATCATGCCACCATTGGACGTCAACGGAGTGCCTCCTGCCTAAATTATCTGTGTGAAAGGTTGAATAATCCAAGTCATCTTATTTTTAACCAAGCTGTTTTGCAACCATTGAAGAGGAAAGCATGGTCAGAATTTTCTATTGCTGTATATAAATACGCATAGATAGTCATCCGGATGCTGAAACGTGTCATAACATATTCCGGTTTTGGAAGGTTGGTAACTTGACCATAATGGAATATATGTTCCCCTTAAGGAGTTAGGGTAGAAAATTCAGAGAAAGGATAATTAAGAAAAGAAAGAAAGAGAGAGAGAAAGAGAAAGAAAGAGAAAAGAAAGAAAGAAAGAAAGAAAGAAAAAAGAAAGAAAGAAAGAAAGAAAAAGAAAGAAAGAGAAAGAAAGAAAGAAAAAGAAAGAGAAAGAAGGAAGGAAGGAAGCATAGATTAGGTAAGTAGATAGGTGGATAGATGGATGGATGGATGGATGGATAGACAGATAGATAGATAGATAGATAGAAGGATGGATGTTTCTCATTTTTAATCTCCTTTGCTTTCCTTAAAGCATAAGTGTAAGATGGAAAGAAATCAAATGAATGGGCTGAAAGTGGAGAATTTCCAATAGGTAACAGCGGAGATATAGTTATATTATATTAAACAATATTTTTAAATATTTTTAAACAATACATCTTTGATTGAGGGATGTTAAGCATTGTAGTTGTGTGTATGGGTGCATAAGAGAGTTATGTGTGAGATAGGATGGGACAAATGAACACATTATTCCAATTCTGGCAAAAACCAAGAGTCTCCAAGAAACAAAACAACGCAATGACACAACCTAAAATTTCTTCATTTCCTGCCTTTAACACACTTGTTACCAAAAGGCACAATTCACCTACTTGATCTGTTTTATTATTTTTTTTGGAGGGGGACATTTACATTTAACTTACTATACTCATTTACTCCATTTTCCTTGCCAAATGCAATTTAGAAACCATTTATTTGGCAACAGGTTCAAAGTTACAACAGCACTGAAAAAAGTGACTTAAGACAAGTTCTCGTACTTAAGACTGTCACAGCATTGCACAGTCTCAACTGGGATGTATTTACAATGACAGCTTGCCATCAGAAGTTGTGGGTGTTTCATCACTGGAGGTTCTTAAGAAGAGACCGGACAGTCACTTGTCTGACATTGTATAAGGTCTCCTCCTTTACCAAGGCCCCTTCCAGCTCTATTCCTATTGATTGATTGGTTGCAGTGTTTTGAGGTGGGTGGGTGTGTCACATGACCATATTTCGCAACTTTTCCAGCTGGTTTCTGACAAACAAAGTCAGTGGGGGAAGCCAGATTCAAAGTCAGATATCAGATTCGCTTAATGACCATGTGATTCACTCAACATCTGCAGTGATTTAGTTTAAGAACCGTGGCCCTAAAATCAGGCATGGCTGATTTAATAACCGCCTTGGTTTAGCAAAGGAAATTCTGGTCTGAATTCTTCTTGCAAGTTAAGGACCTTGATCTTTTAATAATTGATTTTCATTATCAGAGGTGGTATTCAGCAGATTCTGGCCAGTTCTGGAGAACTGGTAGTGGAAATTTTGAGTAGTTCGGAAAACTGGCAAATCCCACCTCTGACTGGCCCCGCCCCCATCTATTCTCTGCCTCCCGAGTCCCAGCTGATAGGCTGGGTCTTCTTTTGTTGCCCCCTGCACAGGAGAACGGAGCTGGAAAGCAGGTTAGTGGGGTGGGGAAGGAATGGGGATTTTGCAGTAACCTTCCCCTGCCACACCCACCAAGCAATGCCATGCCCACCAAGCAATGCCATGCCCACCAAAGCAACGCGCACAGAACTGGTAGTAAATTTTTTTGAATCCCACCACTGTTCATTATCTATACTTTTCGTTGGTTGGTACAATCTATTTACCATTATCCGCTAAGAATGGAAACGTCATTCTGTGAATCTGCAGGATAGAATCAGCGTTTGCACTCTCCATCTGTCATATTGCAAGAGTGTGCAGGCCGTGAAGAAACGCATGAACGAACGTATGTATATGGCACTCCATACAATGAACGGCATTTTCTGCAAGGAGGATAAACTACTGTCACACTTATAATGAATCTCTTGCCACGGAATTCTAATGTGCATATTTTCACTAACAAAACCAGAATCAAGCAGCGTCAAAGCAATTCTTCTCCTCTCTCCTTCCATTTTTTGGGAACGGGGGTGGGGGGGGGAATGGATAAAATGAAAATAATAGATTTTTTTGTCAGAGTTACTGAAAATAAAGGTTCGCAATAGTTGCTACCCTGTTCAGAAATATGTTTCGAAAATGTACTTAGCCTCTTTTCCTTTCCTTCTCGTTTTGTGTTTCAGCCTCAGCGCAATGGTATTTCTCCACGCATGTTCAAAGCTTTTGTAAGCAAAGGGCACCCCGAATTTTCCTCCAGTCGGCAACAAGATGCACTAGAATTTTTCCTGCACCTTATCAACCTGATAGAGGTGAGCAAAGGTTAATGTCTTTTTTCACATGAATAAACTAGCAAAAGATAATATCAACCATTCTTGCACAAACATTTAGAAGTTTTATTTATAGATGAATGTGGTACCAACTGTCAGGTCTCTGGTCAAGGATATCTGTGAATTTCAGTTCTTCTCAAAGTCGAAACTCACATACTGTATAGGATCCAACTGAAAGACATTTTAAGAACTTGGTACTGGTAGATATCTTGCTTTATTACAGACAAGAAGGAAGACTAATCTCTCTAAATCTTCCTTCCTTCCTTCCTTCCTTCCTTCCTTCCTTCCTTCCTTCCTTCCTTCCTTCCTTCCTTCCTTCCTTCCTTCCTTCCTTCCTTCCTCCTTCTTTCCTTCCTTCCTTCCTTCCTTCCTTCCTTCCTTCCTTCCTTCCTTCCTTCCTTCCTTCCTTCCTTCCTTCCTTCCTTCCTTCCTTCCTTCCTTCCTTCCCTTCCACCCTCCCTCCTTCCTTCTTTCCTTCCTTCCCTTCCACCCTCCCTCCCTCCTTGTTTCCTTCCTTCCTTCCTTCTTTCTTTCCTTCCTTCCCTTCCACCCTCTCTCCTTCCTTCTTTCCTTCCTTCCTTGTTTCCTTCCTTCCTTCCTTCCCTTCCACCCTTCCTCCTTCCTTCTTTCTTTCCTTCCTTCCTTTTCACCCTCCCTCCCTTCCCACCTGTATATCTACCTATCTATACACATACATACATATATACATACGTACATGAGACTAGCATGCTTCAGAATACAGAAATCAGGCATAGTCCTCAATTTGCAGCCATTCATTTTTAAAGGAAGGGCACCAGAGGTGGTATTCAGCAGGTTCTGGAGAACCAGTAGCGGAAATTTTGAGTAGTTTGGAGAACCGGCAAATACCACCTCTGACTGGCCCCGCCCCCATCTATTCTCTGCCTCCCGAGTCCCAGCTGATTGGCAGGATCTTCTTTTGTTGCCCCCTGCACAGGAGAATGGAGCTGGAAAGCAGGTTAGTGGGGTGAGGAGGGAATGGGGATTTTGCAGTATCCTTTCCCTGCCACGCCCACCAAGCCACACCGCGCCCAGTGCGCCATGCCATGCCCCACAGAACCAGTAGTAAAATCCCACCACTGGAGGGCACCCTGTTGGGTAGGCAACTGTGAGATATAAAGAAATCCTACACTAGTAGGATTTGACTTATGACCATAACTGAGTCCCAAATTCATATTGATGAGACATTTGTTAAGTGAGCTTTGCCCTCATTTTACGACTTTTCTTGCCACAGTTGTTAAGTGAATCTGGCTTCCTCATTGACTTTGCTTGTCAGAAGGTTGCAAAAGGGAATTATGTGACCCTGGGACCCCGGTCATAAATATGAACTAGTTGCCAAGCACCCAAATTTTGATCATGTGACCATGGGAAGGCTGCAACAGTCGTAAGAGTGAAAAACAGTCCTAAGTTTCAGTGCTGTTGTAACTTGGAACGGTCACTAAATGGACTGTTGTAAGTTGAGGACGGCCTCTATTTCAAATTGTGATCTGCTTGTAATTGTGATCTACTTGTGATTGTGATATCTCATTCAATCCCATGGGGAGGTTTGCAGTTGAAGTTCTCAAATACCCTTATTTCATACCGGTATATGATTAGGTTTATTACAAAACTCAGGCAACCATAAAGAGGTCACTCGTAGGATGCCTTTTGTTGATAAATGATCCACAAATGTAGAATATATACCAGATCATATTAAGCATTTCCAACCCTTATTGATTTCACTCTGAGTTCTCTGCTGAAATCAATGAGCCTTCAAGTTATGAAACCTTCATTGGCTCGCATACCGTTCTGACCCAAACCCTTTTTTCAGTAAGAAAAACAATAACCAAAAAGAACAGAAACCTTTTAATGAGTCTTACGAATCCCCGGTTAAAAGGCTGCTGCAAACTAATTAACTTTGATAAACACAAACTTTGCCAAAACTGCAAGACTGCCAAAAATCACAGATAAGAAATATTTCACAACACAAGAGTCTACAAATACCAAATTAAGATACTGTAATGTCCACGAGGCTGAGTTTCAAAACATCTTTGCTTCCTGCAAAGAATGTTCGTTTCACAGCTGGCTTTTATCTTCTTGAAGGAGGGGCCATTACATTGCAGCCTTACTTCTGAGTTGCCTGTGCGGTTGAAGCTGCTCTTTCCTACGAGCAATCCTATGTGCATGCGCACTTGGCACAGGCTCCTCAGGAACCTCCTCATCGCTGCTCCCAGCCCCCACAAACTCTGAAGGTAGCAGTCCACTCCCTAATGGTCCTGGCCCCTCATCTGAGTCGTCGCTCTCCTCAACCGTCCGCACCTGCTGCCAGCTAACCACAACACAATGATTTTTTTTTTTTGAAAAATTGAGCAGTATACATTTAACAGAGAAGGAACTTCTGTACTGTTAAAATGCTGACTGTTAAAATGCTGACTGATGTCTTTGAAGCTCTTGTTCCCCCAGTGGAGAATACAAAGCTACAGTTTACTTCCCTGGTGTACTGTGCAATGTGTTTTTTCATACGCACAAATCCTTAATCTTAAGTATCTCCAGAGGTAGAGATGTATCTATTTCTAGAACCACGAAAGTGCAATTTGACAAGGCAATTACAGCTTTCCACAGCTTGACGTCCCTTGAGATATCTCAAATAACAAATTCAACATCCTCAGCTAGGATTTTGAGAGTTCCGGGTTGTACAAATGGTGGGACTTTTATTACGTGCCTTAATTCTGATTTACTAAGGCTTGAGATGGTGGCATGGGAATTGTTTGGGTTTTTCAAGCTCTTTCCAAGCTGGCGTATTGTTTTCTTGAAAACTCTAGTGGTAAAAAGATACTTATATGTCCTGGGATAATCGACAATTGACTTCCTGTATGATATGGGATAGTCCACAATCAATTGTGTTGTCAAGATTTGTTTATTTAAAACATTTAAAACATCAGACCCTAAAAAGAATTACACTGCCATACATCAACCACAAATAAACTAAAAGTCTGTAGAGATTCTCAGTCATCCAGGTCATGGTTGTCCCAAAGGTGCTTTTTCAGGAGGCAAGTCTTTTGAAGACGTTTCGCTTCTCACCCAAGAAGCTTCTTCAGCTCTTGACTGGGGAATGGAAGGATTTGTACTCCTTGCAGACAGCTGGCCATTTGCACTCTTTTTAGAGGGCATCCTTTTAGCTATATAATTTGGGATTACACCCTTTGAATGGTGTGGGGATACGAATGGATTTCCAAAGAAAAATTGCAGACTACAGGAACCAGGAGCATTATTCAGGTGGCTACGCCCACCTTGGCCCCCTGAGGTCAAACACAACCCTAATGCGACCCTCAATGAAATCGAGTTTGACACACCTGCCTTAAACATATCCATTTCACAACCAGCTCTGAGCAACTCCCAATCAAAATGCTTGCTTAGGTGTCACCTTTTTTTTTTTTTTTTGCTTTTCAGAGAAACCGAATTGGCTCGGAAAACCCCAGCGATGTCTTCCGTTTCTTGGTTGAAGAGCGGACGCAGTGCTGCCAAACCAGAAAAGTACGGTACACAGAGAGGGTGGAATATCTCATGCAATTGCCCGTTGCAATGGAAGCTGCGATAAATAAAGGTAAAGTGCATGTACGAGTTGTCTATCATTCAGATATAATTCAGGGATGCGTCCCAGTTCAGTCTCATGAATGACTTGCATTATGAACAATCTGCTATGGATTCAGCAACAAAGTCAAACATTTGCATTTCGCACGATCAGGGGAGGGATTCTACTGGTTGGACCAGATCGGGTGAACCCCTTGTTTCGATGATCAGCTGGCTCCAAACTGGTTCGCTGCGACTTGCATGTGGGCCGCCCGTCTGCCTCTGCTCTTTCCTGTCCTTCATTTCCCGGTTTTCAGATAACAGATAATCAGAGTTGGAAGGGACCTTGTAGGTCACCTAGTCCAACCCCCCACCCAAGCGGGAGACCCGACACCATTTCTGACAGATGGCAGTCCAATCTCTTCTTGAAAGTCTCAAGTGATGACGCTCCCACAACTTCCAAAGGCAACTTCTGTTCCATGGGTTGATTGTTCACACCGTCAGAAAGTTTTTCCTTATTTCCAGGTTAAATCTCTTCTTGTTCAGTTTGTTCAGTTCTCCTTGGTTTTAGAACGCAGCTGATTGGCGCGGCAGAGCAATTTGCCGCACCTTAGTTGTTTGATTCACAGGAACTGCATTACAAAGTAGGAATTTGAGCTTTTCTAAATGCGGAGCGTGCGCGTGCAGCTCACCGAACTGGTTGTTATACCAGTGGAATCCCATCCCTGTATGCGATCCACTCTTAGATGCAAAACGTTGTCGGGGAGCCATTTCTCACGTTCATTTGCCATCAAATGAGCCCATCCACGACTTCCCACAGATGGATGGTGTTTATTCAGTATCACTTGTTCTTCCAATTAGATGAACTGATTGCTTATGAACTGAAGAGAAGAGAAGCGGAAACAACAAGGAGGCCCCCACCAGAGATGGTCCGGGCAAGGATCCCTTTCAGTGCTTGTCTCCAGGCCTTTATGGAACCAGAAAATGTAGAAGACTTCTGGAGCAGTGCCCTTCAAGCCAAGTCTGCTGGCATTAAGTGAGTATGTGTCAGGCACAAAAGATCAGGTCTGATTCAACGGATTCATTGCTAATCATGTCTATGTGTGGGAATATTGTTTGGTTAGCACAGAGCTCTCCAAACTTGGCAACTTTAAGGCTTGTGGACTTCAACTCCCAGAATTCCTCACACAACCACTCAGCCGACCCGCTTGGTTAAAAGCGCTACCTCTGTCTCTGCAAGCAAGGCACGGGAGGGCTTTCCTTCTGCCCCACCCCAGTGGGTGCCTTTTATTTGGGGTAGGGGGGATGCATAGACCCGGAAGATGGAGGGTTCTGGGATCAGGGTCAAGGCGGTGTCCGTAATCCTGGTTAAGTTAAGCCTTCACATCCCACTCCTAACCTGGTCAAAGAATTGGGTTCTTCCATTTTGCGAATTTCCAGGAAATGTTAAACCAGGACTCTCCAAACTTGGCAACTTTAAGACTTGTGGACTTCAACTCCCAGAATTCTCCATCCAGCTATGCTTGCTGGAGAATTCTGGGAGTTGGACTCCTCAAATCTTACAGTTGCCAAGTTTGGAGACCTCTGGGTTAGCATTTTCTTGGAGTTAGGTAACAGTCAGTGGAATCTAAGGGACTTAGCTTGCTTGTGGCTATGTAGGAATTTTAGGCTGATTCCTCTTTTTTTCCTACTCTTTGTGTCTTCTGAGATAGCAAATCCATAAATAGCTCCATTTACTTTCAAAAGTCTGTCAGGACCCTTAGGTTCTTCATTTGTTCTCTGCATAGTATAAAATGTAGTGGCATTACATATCTTCTGCTATCTCTTAAGTCACTTGAGCTTTGGGTCTTTCCTTGAGATGAACGAAATCTCCTATTTTGCTTGTTCTGGAGATGATTTCAGATTGTACAAAACATACGCTATAAAAAATATATTTATTAAATCTGATTGTACCCTGACACATTGTTACTTTGACTTAGCCACCTGGTTAAAAAAATAAGATAAGGGTTAGGGTCTTACTCTTACCGGATGGCAGAGCAGCAGCGGAAGCGGGATCTTGCTCTGGTGATGACAGTTTGGAGCGGCAATTCAATCAATAAATTCTAAGTGAAATCCCAGCTGTGCTTATTACCTGACTTCAGCTTTCCTTTACTTTACAGACCTGCAATGATTGTAAATGGGAGGATTGGTCATAGAGTTTAAAGGGATTGCTAAATGAGGCAGTTGCTAAATGAGAAGTACTGTATTTCTTTGCTTTCCAGACCTATCTGGATGGCTGCCGTAGAAAAGAACAGAGGAATAGGCGGGCTCTTGTGTATGATCCAAAAAGAGCAGTTCAGCTGTTCTGTTTAAATGATGAAGCTTCTGACCTTGAGTTTTGGTTCTTTTAATGTCATGTGGAAATGCTTTACACTTCCAGAACATCTCGCTTTGCTTCCTTTCCTGAATACCTGGTGGTTCAGATAAAGAAGTTTACTTTTGGCCTTGACTGGATCCCTAAGAAGCTTGGTATGTATTTTGACTCATGTCTTCCATATTGAATTGCCTTGTGTTCATTTGTGAGGTTTATCACAAAAGATGTTGAGACTCTAGAAAGAGTGCAGAGAAGAGCAACAAAGATGATTAGGGGATTGGAGGCTAAAACATAGGAAGAACGGTTGCTGGAACTGGGTATGTCTAGTCTAATGAAAAGAAGGACTAGGCATGTTGGAAATGTAGAAAGAAAGAGGGTACTTTCTATCATATGTGGTGGTCTTATCCTGAGGCCCAGAAATACTAGCTTAAAATTAAATATTGGCTGCAAGAAATTCTTAAGGATCAAATAGAATTGGAACCAGAAATATTCTTGTTAGGGATATTTAAAAAGAAATATGGAAAAAACATAAAATATATTGTATTACATATTTTAACGGCTGCCAGAATAGCTTAGGGCTCAATGCTGGAAGCACAACTGTATTCCCTTAGATGAATTGATCATTCAAAAAATTATAACATGTGCTGAAATGGACAAACTGCCCTTAACGTTACAAGAGAAAGATGAGTCTGAATATTACAAAATCTGGGGGAAATGGTATAATTGAATTGAATTAAGACAGATGGAAAATGAAGGAATTTAAGATAAGCAATTTATAGATTAAATGTATATATTTGCACAAATTATGTATATTTGTAAATATGCACAAAAGAGAATTGTATGAGATTGATGTCACAGAACTGAATATAATGATTATCCTTTTGTTTTTAAAAGACATAAAAGACTAATAAAATTTATTTAAAAAAAGAAAGAAAAAAGGGACTAGGGGAGACATTGAATACAGTGTTCCAATATCTCAGGGGCTGCCACAAAGAAGAGGGAGTTGAGCTATATTCCAAAGCACCTGAGGGCAGGACAAGAAGCAAGGGATGGAAACTAATCAAAGAGAGAAGCAACTTAGAACTAAGGAGAAATTTCCAGATAGTTAGAACAATTAATCAGTGGAACAACTTGCCTCCAGAAGTTGTAAATGCTCCAACACTAGAAGTTTTTAAAAAGATGTTGGATAACCATTTCTCTGAAGTGGTATAGGGTTTCCTGCCTTGGCAGGGGGTTGGACTAGAATAGGGCTCTCCAACCTTGGCAACTTGAACCCTGGTGGACTTCAACTCCTCCATCAGGCTTCAAGTTACCAAGGTTGGAGATCCTTGGACTAGAAGACTTCCAAGGTCCCTTCCAACTCTGTTATTCTGTTCTATTCTATCTACTCCAGGGCTGTCCCAAAGGTACATTTTCAGGAGACAACTGGACTTCCTTGTTTTTTTTTCTTTTGAAGACGTTTCGCTTCTCCTCCAAGAAGCTCCTTCAGCTCTGACAGGACAGTGGGGAAATGGAAGGATTTATATTCCTTGCAGAAAGCTGGTCATTTGCATCCTTTTAGAGCAGGAGTGTCAAACTCGTGTCATCACTTAATCGTCACGTGACATATCACGACTTCCCCCACCCCTTCGCTAAATCGGGAGTGGGCATGTCCAGCGCATGACATATCTGGCCCGTGGGCCGCAAGTTTGACAGCCCTGTTTAGAGGGTCATTGAAGCACCTGGAGGTTTATCTGTGTCCTCAAGGTCACCTGAGTAAGTGCTCCTGGTTTCTGTAGTCTGCATTTTTTTTTCCTCTGGAAATCCATTCCTGCTCCTTCTAAAAGGAGGCAGATGACCAGCCGTCCGCAAGGAGTATAAATCCTTCCATTCCCCACTATCCTGTCAGAGCAGAAGAAGCTTCTTGGATGAGAAACGAAACGTCTTCAAAGGAAAACCAAGGAAGTCCTCCAGTTGCCTCCTGAAAAAGCACCTTTGGGAGAACCATGACCTGGATGGCTGACAATCTCCACAGACATTAGGCTGCTTAAGGGGGAAGTTTCTTTTATCCTCCAGATAATACCCAAGAAAGCTGTCTGTGGAGAGTTTCAGTCATTCAGGTCATGGTTGTCGCAAAGGCGCTTTTTCTAAATGGTAACTGAACTTCCTTGGTTTTTTCTTTGAAAGCATTTCGCTTTTCATCCATTCTTGGATGAGAACATTTTCAAAGAAAAATCAAGAAAATCCAGTTGCCTTTTGGAAAAAAACAAAACACCTTTGGGACAGCCAAGGAACTTCCTCTTGTTTCTTTTTTCTGTTAATAATAGAAAACGTTTCTTTTAGTTTGTTTTTTACTCAGTTTGGTGGTGACCTGGGAATATTACAAGTCTAAGGCATTTTAAAAATAATTGAATTGTTAATTTTTCCACCCCCCCCCAAAAAAAATCAAATGACTGTTTGCTACAGAAATAGATTCTGGCTGCCACATTTCAAAGTATTCTGATTCATACAAGGAACTTTGTGAAACTTAGAACATAAAATAATGCGTTGGAAGGAACCTTGGAGGTCTTTTAGTCCAATGCCCTGCCCATAGCAGGTGATCCTATAGCACTCTGGACTTTATTTAGGATTGATGGGATGGGTACACATGATCATAGAAAGAATAACAGAATAACAGAATAAGGACCCCATAGGTCCTCCAGTCCAGGGGTTGCCAACCTTTTGGATCTCAGGGACCATCAAACTTATAATTTTAAATCCCATGGACCACTAATATGAATTTTGACTGACGGTGGCTTGCTGACATTGGTGGGAAAGTCTGTCCCATATACCAGAGGTGCAGTAGTCACAGGACTGGCGCTTTGGTCATCCCGGAGCAGCTGCTCCTCCACCTGGGTGCACCAGCCTGCCCTGGACTGGAGGAGCTGCTCTAGGATGACCAAAGGGCCAGTCCTGTGATTATTGCAGCTCTGGAATATGGGACCGACTTTCCCACCAACGTCAGCAAGCCACCCCAGGGCGGATTTCCCTCCCCCGCAGCTGGCTCTACTCAAGGTAAGGTTTGCACTTGGCCGAAGGGTGGGAGCAAGCAGGTGGACAGGCCATGTGGGCGGCGCAGCCTTGTGTTCTCACGCAGCCTGGATTAATTGCTTGGGGGGAAGTGCTTGGGGGGGACATTTCTCTGTGGACCACCAACATTTCCTCACGGACCACCAGTGGTCCCGGGTCCACTGGTTGCTGACCACTGCTTTACAGCCTTCTCTGGATGGTTTACAATGTCAACAAATTGCCCCCAACAATCTGGATTCTCATTTTACCAACCTTGGAAGAATGGAAGTCAACCTTGAACCCCATCAGGATCGAACTCCAGGTTGTGGGCAGAGTTTGCCTGCAATATTACATTCTAACCACGGTGCTACCAGGGCTCTTATTCTTCCTGCTTTCTTAAAAACTATCTATAGTTTCAGAGTTAGGATTATTTCCAAATAATTCAATCAACTTCCCATTTGTCCTTTTGCTTGCAGATGTTTCTGTAGACATGCCAGATCTTCTAGACATCACTCATCTCCGAGCAACGGGCTTTCAACCAGGAGAGGAGGAACTTCCAGACATCTCTCCACCTGTGATCATTCCTGATGACCCCAAAGGTACTGCCTACTACCATGAGGATTCCTACCTCCACACCATTCTCCACCACAACTGTTAGTTGATCTTCTTTTTTTGTTCCCTTATCATTTTGCCTCCTTTCCTCTTCGCATGGACCATCTTCATGGATGCCAAGCTACGACACGATCACTGGGAGTCTTGTTGGCAAGAAAAGCAGGCAATGATGGAACCAAGATCTGGTTCTTTGGTGTAAACAGATCTATTGGTCATGCTTGCTTCAGTGGATTTGGCATGTTCTGTGTCTGTTTTAGGTCAATGCTGTGGTGGAACTGGAGTAGGCTGGAGGTCAAGAGAAAGGGAGATCATGAGTAAAGTTGAGGAAATCTATTCAAAGAACAACAATATAATTGTCCTGCATCCTCGTGGCCAATTAATGTGTAAAATCACAAGAATAACGAATGGAATTCTTTGTTGGCCAAGTGTGAAGGAATTTATCTCTGGTGCATAAAGCTTTCAGTGTACGTACAAACAACAAAGTGATAGGTCAATCAGAATAGAGTTGAAAGGGACCTTGGAGATCTTCTAGTCCAGAAGGTCATAGATTATAAATCCTAGTTACAATCATTAATCATAAGATACAAACAAGAAGTGATAAATAATAAGATATCAATAGGACAAGATAGCAGAAAAGGTGAGAAGATGAAAAAGATGAGAAGAATAATAGTAATACAGCCTATTACATGGGTAAATATCTTTAGGCCTGAGACGGTATTGTGGGAATTAGTTGTTTAGAAGAATGATGGCATGGGAGAAAAACTGCCTAGTTGTTTTGGCATGTAATACCCTATTGCGGGGTCCTGGGGTGGGGGGAGTTGAAACAGTTTATGCCCTGGATGTTAGGGGTCTGTAGATATTTTCTCAGCTCTCTTTCTGACTTGTGCTGTGTACAGGTCCTCAATGGAAGGCAGGCTGGTTGCAATTATTTGTTTCTGCAGTTCTGTTGAAGTGTCTCTCTGTCTTGTTTGGTTGGACCAAACCAGACAGTAACTGAGGTATAAATGACAGACTCAATCATTCCTCTGTAGAACTGTATCAACAGATATTTGCTGATATACTAAAGTCCCTTGTCTGGAATGGAGGGAAGTGGGTAGATTCATGGAATCTCTAGTAGGAGGGCATGATGTAAGGTAGCAGCTCAACCACTCTAAGTAAGGAAGGTATGTACTATTCATGGATTGTCCACAACACACAACATTCAGGACTAGAATTCAAGCATATACATTAAAGGGGAGTAGGGATTACTTTTAAATCCTCAGAAGGAAAGTTTCTGCAGAAGTGGTATGGACAGAAAAATTTGGTCTCAACAAAAAATCAGTTCTATCTAAAGGTCAAAGTAGTTCATTTGGGCTCCCTAGTATAATTTTTTCTAGAGCTGGTTTAAGTTGAAATTCTTGCCACTTCCAAAATGGAATAGGTAATGACTTTGCTGATGGCAGGCCTGGGGACACCACACTGGAATAGGATCACAAAGCTATAGGGTGATTATCTTCTTTTAATGACTTGATAATCCCTTGGTGGGCAACTGAATGGAACCAGGGGTGGGATTCTACAGGTTTGCATCTATCTGCTAGAACCGGTTGTTAACACTCTAAGCAGATTGGAGAACTGGTTGTTAGAAGAAATTACTGGCCTAATCCTGCAAGGAAGGCAGAAAGGAAATATTCTGGTGTTGCTTACAGAAACTGCCTCTCCATTAACCCATATTACATTCTTGGCAGGACTAGACTTCCTGTCTCAGGAACTTCTCTGGAGTTTTTTTTCCCTCCTTTGCTGGTACTTTGCTTGTGTGGAGTGACCATTCAAAGTTACAATGGCACTAAAAAAAGTGTCTTATGACCATTTTTCACACTTACGACTGTTGCAGCATCCCCACACTCTTGAGAGGCCAGGCAAGGAGATGCGTGCCTCGATGTGTGTGATATTGAGTTGGCCACACACAGCCAATAACATGACTACCAAGCCACGTCCACCAAGTCATATAATCACCAAGCCATGCCCACCACCTAAGCTGCACCCGCAGAACCGGTTGTTAAAAAATTTGAATCCCACCCCTGAGTGTTTAGTGGCCGGATGCCCTTTCTGTCACCAGTGCAGAGTTTTTTTTCAGCAGATACATTTTCATTGTGCCCAAAGAGGGAGAAATATTTTCCTCTACCTAGGATCAAACTCATAGCTTTTTTATTGTGAGGCGAGAGCTCCACCTCTAGGCCACCGCACCACTCTTTTAAGCTATAGGGTGATGATCTAGTATTTACACCAAATGCAGAACCAGCCAATTTCCATTTTTCTGCCATTCCAAAATAATTTGCTCTCCCTTAACTTAACTTCCTTGACTTTCAGATGGCATGATGAACCATTTCATGGAGTGTATGTATCCCATTTCTTTATGTTGGTTTTATTTTTGTTTGAAATGGCTGAGCTTACTTGCTGTGGCTCGCAGAATCTTTACAAATTGCATGAGAGCTATAACCGTGTTCTTCTTCTCCATAACGTTCCACCTGTCCTGGGTCTGTGTTGACATATTTAAAGAAATCTTAAAACTCTGGAGAGAGCTGTTCCCTATCTTGGAATATTCCATGTTCTCATAGTTGATTTCAATATGATTTTATTAATTTTTGCAACCCAAGAGATTTGAGGATTAATCCAAGGGATCAGTATTTTGTTTGCCATTGCTAATCAAATGCTCCTTCGAAACTTAAATATAATGACAACAGCCTCTTTCATTATTTTGTTCCCCCTAACACAAACTAATGTAAAGCAGGACAAGAAAGACAAAGGAAGAAATAAATTTGGGTCTAAGTAGTTAAGACACCAGCTAGAAGTTAGGGAACTATGAATTCTGCTTTAGACATGAAAGCTGGCTGAGTAAATTTGGACCAGCCATTCTCAAAACAGTCCAACCCACTTCACAGGGTTGTTGTTGGAAAATAGGAGAAGGAAGAAGTATTAGGTATGTTCAGCACCTTGAATTATTTCTAAAAATAATAAAGGCGGGATATAAATAATAAGTGCAAGAAAAGAAAAAATATGGAAGAAAATAGAAAAGAGAGAAAAAAGATATAAAGAAGTGGCTTATGATATTCTTCAAAGCAGCTATAAGTACAAATATATTTGAACCTTGCTAAGGTTACATCATAATATTCTTTCTATTATCCTGTCTAATCTTCAGAACTATAAATCACAAGTTCATCTTTGCCTAGTGAAGTTATGACGTTGAAGTTTTCAAAAGCTATTTATGACCGAGTTTTGAAGTTACAATGGCCATTGCACATGTACACACACACACATACACAGAGTCATGTGATTGCATTTTGTGCTTGGCAGTCGGCTTGCCTTTATAGCCATTTGCAACGTCCCCATCATTTTTTGGTCAACTTCTGGTAAACATTCTGGGCTCAAATATGATCATAAAGCGAGGACTACCTGTATTAAAATCTAGCCTGGGACACTGAGCAACCTTATTCAACTGGAACATTTCCTGATTTCACAACACAGGAATTGGGCAAAAATTGATGATAAGATCCACAGTGGTCATTTTTCTTTGCTTTTCAGAAAACCCACCATTTAAAAAACTTTTTTCTTCACAGTTTACCAAAAGAATATTATCAAGAGAGGCTTGCAGATCAATAAAAAGCAAGATCTTCTGGACCAATAGTCACACAGTGTGTGTATGTGTGTGTGTGTGAGAGAGAGAGAGAGAGAGACAGAGACAGAGACAGAGACAGAGACACAGAGACAGAGAGAGACAGAGAAGGACAGGGAGAGAGAGAGAGAGAAAGACACACACAGAGACAAAGACAGAAAGAGAGCTAGAGAGAGACACCCAGAGAGAGAGAGAGAGAGACAGACAGACACACAGAGAGAGAGACAGAGACAGAGAGGAGGAATAATATCCATTTTGGTTCACACATTCCTATCTAGCTTTACATTAATGAGACCTAGAAACTTTAAAGGTGTGAATAGAACAGTGATCCAGATTCTCTAATACTGCAGCATAATTTTGTCTTTGTGCATTATTGCAGAGATGATTAATTGTATTTAAGATCCAATTGTTACTTAAACGAGCTGAAGATGGAGGGTGTTGCTTCACCTGATCATTTATGCTCACCCTGACGGATTCTTTCAGTGCTCCATCAATATCTGTGACCTTTAAAATGCAGAATTAACCAAAAAAAAAGAAAAAAGAAAGCAAGCTCGGGGTAGCTTAGCTTTGGGAGCTGTTTTGCATGGAGAACAGCCAAGGCTTCAGCCTTAGATGTTTGCACAGCCTAATAACCTCTGCCACTTTTGCTTTTTAGGCGTGATTTTGTGTCAGCACTTTTCTCTCAATGCTGACTTTGCTATTCTTCAAACAGCTCGAAGACTGTGGCAAGAATTTGCACAGCTCTTCCTTTTGACGTTCGGTTCCTCATACTGATCATTGCAAAAAAACTGAACTTCTGAACCTGGCATGCCGTTCCTTGTACAAGAAATGAAAAGGAACGGAGAGCTGTCTGAGGAATTTCTCTGTTCAAATTTGCACCTCCATCATATGATGCCTCCAGCAGTTATATTTTTTTTTAAAACAGCTTCCAGCAGAAGCTACAACGTTTGTATATAAAGTGAGTTCAGTTTTCACCTGGAATGTCCTCTCTCTCAGCCCCAGATTTCGATGAATCCTCCGTGATGCAGCTGGCAGAGATGGGGTTTCCATTGGAAGCATGCCGAAAAGCCGTGTACTACACTGGCAACATGGGTGCTGAGGTGGCTTTCAACTGGATCATTGCGCACATGGAAGAACCAGGTCTGGGGTCTATGGAGCGTCTCAATCATCCAGGTCATGGCTGTCCCAAAGGTGCTTTCTCCAAAAGGCAACTGGATTTTGTGGTTGTTGTTGTTATTTCTTTAAAAACCTCCGAACTAAAGAAAGGCCCAACAGAGACTCCACTTCCTCAGGGACTTGTGAAAAAATGAAGTGGGACAACAACCGATGACCTCCTTTCACCGGTCCACAATAGAAAGCGTCCTCACTCACTGCATTAGGGTGTGTTTGTTAGTAGGATTCACCGGGTTAGGGATTTTCTGTTTTCACTGTGAGTTGTATTGTGTTGTTGAGGGTGGGGGTTCACAAAAGGAGGCTCAGCCAATCTCATTGTACACATGTTGTACTCTGACAGTAAAGGCTTGAAATTGAAGCTTCTTGGATGAGAAGTGAAATGTTTTCAAAGGAAAAAAAAAACCCAACAAAGTCTTTTTGCTTTTGGGAGAAAGTATCTTTGGGACAACCAGGGCTGGTATTTGGATTTTTGCTTTATTTTATGCAACCATGAATAAATATATATGTATATTTGTGCTTCCTGGGCAAAGGTGTATATCTTAGAAACACATTTCGATTCCTTTGCAACAGGAGTGCTCAACCTTGAACTCGTGGCCTGGTACTGACCCACGGCCTGTTCAGAACCAGGTGTGAGTGCGCACAGCTCTCGTTAGCGTGAGTGGTGTGTGAACGTGCTGATACGGGAAGCTCCATTTGTGCGAGCAATGGGCGTGCGTACCCACCATTGTGTAATTGAGCTGCACGTACCCCTGCTGCTTTCACAAAACCATCCCCTTGCCCCTCCTCCCCCCGGGCCAGTTTGCCAAGTGGAAAGGACTCCTGTTTTGTCCTTTAGAAAAACCATCCAATAGATTAGGCCCAAGAACTTTCCTGAAAAATGTAGCACTATGAATGGGAAATCCCACAGACACAGTGTAAAAAATAGACTTCCTACTTAGAATAGGGGATGTGGTGGCTCAGTGGCTAAGATGCTGAGCTTGTCAATCAGGAAGGTCGACAGTTCGGCAGTTTGAATCCCTAGCGCCGTGTAATGGAGTGAGCTCCCGTTACTTGTCCCAGCTTCTGCCAATCTAGCAGTTTGAAAGCATCTAAAAATGCAAGTAGAAAAAGAGGGACCATTTTGATGGGAACGTAACAGTGTTCTGTGCATCTTCAATTTAGTCATGCCGGCCTCATGACCACAGATATGTCTTTGGACAGCACTGGCTCTTCGGCTTTGTAACAGAGATGAACACTGCCCCCTAGAATCAGAAATGACTAGCACGTATGTGCAAGGGAACCTTTACCTTTACATAGAATAGAATAGAGAATAGAATAGAATAGAATAGAGAAGAGAAGAGAAGAGAAGAGAAGAGAAGAGAAGAGAATATACATAAAGAAAAAATAAAATACATTCCTCAAGAATCATAAGATACAACATTTAGTCATAGTCATAGGTTACTAACACACAATCAAATCATACTAGGAAACAAAACTATATAAATTGTAAAGATACAAGCAACATGGTTATAGTAATAAGTGGGAAGAGATAGGTACTAGGAAGGATGAGAAGAATAATAGTAATGCAGTAAATAATTTGACAATTTTGTGGGAATTAGTTGTTTAGCAGAGTGATGGCATTCTGGAAAAAACTGTTCTTGTGTCTAGTTGTTCTGGTCTGCAGTGCTCTACAGCATAGTTTTGAAGATAGAAGTTGAAACAATTTATGTCCAGGATGTGAGGGGTCTATAGATATTTTCACAGCCCTCTTTGACTCATCCTTTACAGGTCCTCAATGGAAGGCAGATTGGTAGCAATTGTTTTTTCTGCAGTTCTAATTATCCTTTGAAGTCTGTGCCTGTCTTGTTTGGTTGCAGAGCCAAACCAGACAGTTATAGAGGTGCAGATAACAGACTGAATAACTCCTCTGTAGAACTGAATCAGCAGCTCTTTGGGCAAATTTTACTACATAATTCTGTGAAATATGTTGCCAACCCATAGGCTCACATTATTTTTATTTCAGAAATGGCCCCCAATTGAGATAGAAACTGCTTTCTCTCCCAGTTTACAAATTCTTCTGTGCTTGGTATCCGACAAAGATGTAAATCAACCATGAGGTAAAAGGCTGTCACCACATTAGATCTATTTCTGCCTTTTTCTTTGTACAATTACGCAAGGGTTTCCTTACCTAATTTACACACTGTGCCATTTTCCCAATGATGACATGTCAGTATTTCAGGTGAATGACACTGTAAGAGGAAAATGATAAAAATGCTAATCAATTATTTGCCTTGTTTGAATACATGTGGGCCCAGTTGATTTTGCAATCTACAGGTATAATGAATGGAACGGCAAATATATGAATGAATGAATGAATGTATGTATGTATGTATGTATGTGTGTGTGTGTAATGAATGAATAAATGAATATCCTAAAGGTGTTTTTTCAAGAGGCAACTGGACTTGTTTTGTTTTTCCTTGAAGACGTTTTGCTTCTCATCTAAGAAGCATCATCAGTTTCTAATAAGCTTCTTCAGTTTTCTCAGTTCAAAACTGAAGAAGCTTCTTGGATAAGAAGCGAAACGTCTTCAAGGAAAAACAAAGAAAGTCCAGTTGCCTCTTGAAAAAGCATCTTTGGGACAACCATGAGCTGGATGACTGAAAACCTCCATTGACTTGAATGAATGAATGAATACTTTCCATTTTATTCCAGATTTTGCAGAGCCTTTATCCATCCCCGGCTATGGGGGAACAGCTTTTCCCCAAACAGGAGGATCAGGAGTTCCTGGGTTGGATAATCAACCTCCAGAAGAGATGGTATCCATCATTTCCTCTATGGGATTTCAGCGGAATGTAGCTCTTCAGGCACTACGAGCAACAGTGAGTTTGCCTGAAAATTATTTGAGATTTATCAGTAGCCAAAAGGGAGATGCTTCCTCCCCTGTGACCCTATAGGATTGTGACAATAAATTAATGTCACATCCACAGTTATGCAAGTCTTCTGACTCTTGCAAGCAGCAGCAAGTGTGCAATAAGATTACTTTATGCGAAAAAAACGGAAGGACACTTATTCCCACCATGGACGAATGGCTGCAAACGTTGATGGAGTTGGCAGAGATGTTTTGGTTAAAAAAAAAAACATAATTACTTTTGTTTCTACTTGGGAACTGCTTCTGAACTTTGTGCTTGAGGTGGAAAAAAAATGAAACTTTGATTCTGGGTTTTACTGATTAGATAGGTTTGTTGTTATAGTAATGGCTAGTTTATGCTATTATATAAAAGTCAAAAAGTTGAGGTTTGATGTTATTATCTTATTCTACTGCACCAAAGGGAGTCGGAAGTCCATGCCTTTTCTTTGTTTTTCCCCCTTTTTCCTACACTTTTCCTGAAAATGCAAGTTATTAAGTAGAACAGACAAGTATTCATTGCACTTTTAGAAAAAGCCCTCCAGATATAAACAGCCCCAGAGCACGTTGGGAGTTGTCATTCAACAGCATCTGTTGTCTAGTGGTGCTCTTTAGTCCTGTTTTTCTTAATTGTTTTACAGTGCTTGAAATTATCAAAAACATCACTGAAATCCTCACAGTATATATTGACTAGATGTTAGTGGAAAAGAGAGCCTAACGGTAAAGCAGCTTATGCTAACTTTAAAAAAAAGTTAGAAAAATTTCATTGCTTTATTGCAAATCATCGAAGTACAGCATTTTCTTAGGTGCACAGTTACTCTTCTGTGATATATCAGACACAGGAATGCAATAAAAGTAGATGCTATTTACAATATAATATGTGCATTTGAAGAAGAAGCTAGTACAGTTTTACTAACCAGGGTCTCTCCTCTGCTACCATGCTTACCTCAGTTATGCAAATTGTAATCCCTCCATAAAATGGTGTTACAGGTAATACTGAAATAAAGAGCATAGCTAAGCCTAACATTATGGACATAAGTCATGCCAGTCATTATGTGGGTCATCATGTAACTGACCTGATTTTGTGATGTTTTTTTGTGCCAATCATTAAGCGGATAACATGGTCATTAATTGAATCCATAGTCTGAAATGGGCATTTACTTTTGGTTTTTCTCTCTCCTGAACACCGAAAGTAAACACTGGCTTCTCTTAACAAATACCATAAATCATGATCATGTGACCATAGGACGCTGCACCTAGGTGTAAATATGGGCCAGTTGCTAAACTAAGTACCCTTTTTGTGGGAGGGGGGGAGAGGGTCTGTCATAACTTTGAACTAAATCACTGGTCATAACCCCAGGACTATGCTGCATCTATATTTGGGTCTATTCTTGGAATAGAGAAAATGCTACCACAGCAAGGACAAGATATTGACAGCTCTTGCCTATTTTATTATTCCATGCTATTGCGTCTGGAAGAATAACAACTTGGAACACGCATTGGACTGGATCTTTAGTCACCCTGAACCAGAGGAAGAGACTGAAGTAGCTTCTGAAGTCATGAATATAGAAAACCACATGAATGCTAACATCCTTGCAGAATCGGATCCAGAAGGGCCCCGGATCAAAGATGGACCGGGAAGTAAGTTTCCCTTTGATAGGTTGCATACATTGATCTGCCTGGCTTATTCATTTTTCCCCTTCCCAAATATGTTTTTTAAGTTTTGTTGTTGTTAGTTGTGAAGTTGTGTCCGACCCATCATAACCCCATGGAAAACATTCCTACAGGCCTTCCTGTCTTCTAGCATCTTCTGGAGTCTATTTAAGCTCACGCCCACTGCTTCAGTGACTCCATCCAGCCACCTCATTCTCTGTCATTCCTTTCTTCTTTTGCTCTCAACCGTTCCCAGCATTAGGCTCTTCTCCAGTGAGTCCTTCCTTCTCATTAGGTGGCCAAAGTATTTGAGTTTCATCTTCAGGATCTGGCCTTCTAAAGAGCAGTCAAGCTTGTTCTCCTCTAGGGCTGACCGGTTTGATCGCCTTGTAGTCCAAGGGACTCGTAGGAGTCTTCTCTTAGGTTATGACAATACGCTTTTAGACTTGTCACATATTTTAATACTGATGATTTGCAACGTTCCATTCCTGTGAACTTATCAGTGGGCCAAGCATGTACATTATATGTATCATGATAACTAAAGAACAGGGCTGATTTCTAATTTAGGTTAAATATTTGCTCGATGTCGAACTTGGTTGTTGCTGTGTTAAACAATCCTTTAGACGACCGTAGTTCAGTCTTTGGCATCACCAAACAATCTCAGCTTTTTCTGAATACTCCCCAGCCAGCAAAAAAAATGATTACAATAAATTGATATGGGCCATTGGTCTGAAACAATATGAAATAGCTGATCATAAAAGTCTGTACTGAAGGATGCATGTTTGAGTTTTGATGTGGGGTCTTTAAGACCTTGTTCTCATGCTTCTATTTGTTTGCCAACATTCCCTGCTTTTTTAACCTTTATTTTTTAAACCTTTAGGTTTTTTTAGCCTTTGTTTTTTTAACCATCATAACTCCTGCAGGAGAAATAAACCACAGGATGGAACTTTTAGACAGCAGTTAAAATTTGTTGAGCATCAGTGAATGCAAGTAGCACAATACAAGTAGCCTGAGAATACCAAGTAATATTTGATGTGCCTAACTAGGGAACTTTTAAGGGAGATAATGAACGTCCAAAATACAAAACAATATCCTGAGATATATTGCGTGCAGTCCAGGGAAGGCTGAAAATTGCTGAGGGTTGCTATGCTATGTCATCTTTATAGGAAATAGCATTAAAGTAAGATGTGATTCATGACAACCACGCACAGAATATATTTGCAGGTTTATAAATGTTGGAGAGCTACAGCGTGCAATACTTAATGATCTATAGCAGGGGTGTCAAACTCGATTTCATTGAGGGCCACATCAGGGTTGTACTTGACTTCAGGCAGCTGGGGTGAGTGTGGCCAGGGTGGGTGTGGCCAGCTCAACATCATTCGTGTTGGGGCGCCTATGGTGGCCAGACTGCTCTGCCAGTGAAAACAGGCTCCCGAGCTCCATTTTTGGCTGTGAGGGCCTCCTGCATACCTCTACCTGTGAAAACTGAGCTCGGGAGGGCTGCCCGAAGCCCTCCCGAGCTCAGTTTTCGCTGACAAAGGCATTGTGGGATGGTCCTTTATTGTTTCCAAGGCATCTCCATGGACCAGATCTAAGCACCCCATGGACCGGATTGGCCCCCAGGCCTAGATTTGACACCCCTGATCTATAGGTTTGCAATTTTCAAAAAAACATCCATTTTATTCCTGAATGTTACTTTTAAAGAGATCAAGAGTGAGTTGGTTTAAGAATTGTTGCTAGAGGAATGTGGGCAAGATTTTTGGATCGTCTTCATCATGACTTTGCTCATCACACCCTTGATATTTTCTTGGGCAGGATATGAACTCTTTGGCTTCATCAGTCACATGGGAACATCCACCATGAGCGGCCATTATGTTTGCCATCTTAAAAAGGAAGGAAGGTAATATAGTGTGACATTACTGGTTGTGTTACAGTTGATATGTAGTGCCCAAAAGTTAGACAAACACTTTGAGATCGACGCTTCTATGGAAACCCAAAAGGGCTTTTTCAAAAGGCCACTGGACTTGGGTTTTTTTCCCTTGAAGATGTTTCAAAGGTGGAAGGATTTATCAATTCCCTTCAAGTGGACCCAACAATTCTCAGAAAGAATGCTAACAAGCAGAGGACTGCAAGCAATATAATAAATCCTTTCATCCTTCACCATTCGGTCAGAGCTGATGAAGCTTCTTGGATGAGAAGCGAAACATCTTCTTCTTCCTCAAGGAAAGAACAGTCCAGCTGCTTTTTGATAAAGCATTTTTGGAATAACCATGATCTTGATGAGTGAAAATCTTGTCAGAGTACATTTTCTGACGCTGAATTATCGCTCCAAAACTCTCAATAAATCTCCATAGGCTTCTATGGAAACCATATCAGAAAATTTTATTTCTAACTTGAATGAATGAATGGGGATGATTTCCATATTAGCAGTGGTTTTGGGTGGGGATTAAGAGCCAACCACAGATTCTTTTAAATGTCGGAAGCAGTCGGACTGCAGCTTGTTCATTATCCTAATTGTCAACTCATGAAATATTTCTGTGGTCTTTTAGAGTTGCCAGCAGAAAGGGAGGGGAAAGCAGTGGGCAGCTTGTATTCCATAGATGTTTTCAAAGATAGTTTCTAGGCCACTGAGGTTTCTGCTGTGCAAAATTCTAACTGGAGAGTATGATTGATGACTCTTGGCTATGGATGTGTCCCATTGGAGAATATTAATTATGATACACCCAGGGGGTGGGGGAAAACCAGGGTCAAGGGTGACAATGAATTATATGTCTCAGAGTCAGCAACATCCAGGCAGTGGTGCATTTTTTAAACTCCCAATAAATCCTTTTGGAGTTTGGCTAGAGACTCATGATTTAAGTGGGGTTAAGTGTCGGAATCCTGACACTAATTCAGGGGTTGTCAAACTCGTGTTGTCATGACATTGTCCCATGATGTATTGTGACTTTTCCCCCTTTGCTGAACTGGGCATGGGCTTGGCCAAATGCATGACACATCCGGTCCAGTGGTGGGCTGCACGCAACATTCAAAAAACACCAATTTGAGGCTCTACAAGGCAGCCCCGGTAAGTAGAACAGCTGAGGCGTGGTAATCCACTGTGCTGCGCGAATCAGCTGAGCTGAAAAAGACGGAAATATAGGAACGGATAGGGCAGGGCGAGCGGGTGGGGCCAGCTGATCGTCGGAACTACCGGTTTGCAAGAACCAGCCTGAAGTGTCAGCTGCCCACCACTGCATCCGGACTGCAGGCTGCGAGTTTGACACCCCTGTCCTAATTCTCCGGACGAGACAAATCAGCACACACACTTAAATCAAGTTAGATGGCAGCGGTAGTGGTAGTGGTGTCAGCAGTTGTAGGGGTTCCTTGCCCACTTCATTTAATTTCATGATGTTCACTTCATTTTCTCTTTCTTTCTCCTTTTCAGGTGGGTGATCTACAACGACCATAAAGTTTGTGCCTCCGAGCAGCCACCCATAGAGCTAGGATATATTTACTTCTATCACAGAATACCAAGTTAGACCTCACTCTGTTCTCTGGCCTTAGGAAGCCATAAGCCTTTTTACTCTGCCAAAAATGTTGTTTCCAGTAAGCAAAGCCTTTGGACTGCCAAAATGAAAAAAAGAAAAGAATCAGGATAATTCAATTGATGCCTTCCTAAATCTTTAGAGGAGAGTTTTTCTGTTAAATGATGGTGCATTGTAGGATTTTAAAGTTTGTCTACATTTCGTGGAGACCTTAAGACTGTTCTGAACCACTAGCAGAGTTTGCAGCAAACGTCCAGAGAACACAAAACTGTTCCTGCACTGAGAAGAACCTGCCATCTTTGGTTTAACCCTTAAAGGACTGACGGTTGCTAAGCGGTTGCTTTGAACTAGGAATTCATCACTGTTGCTGGATGGACTCTATTTGCTAGCATGAAAAGTTGCTTATCTGGAACCCTAAATTTCCGATTAAAAAGGAAAGGGGAAAAAAAAAGAAAAAAAAAGTAAGACCCCCATAATATTTTGCAGACTTTGGAGCTTGAAATTAAACCTAATCATTGAAGCCAAGGAGACTTGTATTGTGTCCCAATACAGTCTGAATGTTCATCTTTTTTTTTTTTTTCATTTGGGATTTGGTCACATGCCATGCTTTTTTTTTTTAAAAAAAAGTCTGCACCAGATGATTGATGGCCCTAAAATTCCCGTCTAAGAAAGTGCCCATGTCACCCACTGCAATGAATCAGCATACGCATATTTGCGTTTATATAGCTGTATAACTGTGTCCCTACCACCACCCTGCACAAGTGTTTATGAGGGCCTGTGGATCGATAAACATCAGTATGGCTGTTTTTTTCTTTTCTGTTACGAATTGCAAATAAAGTTTTAAACGTGCATCATAGAAATGCATGCGAAATGGCTCTCAATATTATCTTGTGATGGGGATATACGGTAGGTAGTCCTCCCTGAGCGACCGCAGTTAGGACGAACAGCTTGGTTATGAAGCAAAGCAGTCCCTACATGAGAAGGGTCTAGGACAGGGGTATCAAACTCGATTTCATTGAGGGCTGCATCAGGGTTGTGTTTGGGGGCCAGGTAGGTGTGGCCAGGATAGGTGTGGCCAGCTAGACGTCACTCATGTTGAGGGCATATATGGTGGCCCGGGTGCTCTTCCAGCAAAAACAGAGCTCAGGAGAGCCATGCGTGGTGGGAATTCAGTGGTGGGATACAAATTTTTTTTACTACTGGTTTTGTGGGCATAACTTGGTGGGCGTGGCGTGGCTTGGTGGGTGTGACTTGGTGGGCATGGCAGGGGAAGGATACCGTAAAATCTCCATTCCTTCCCCATTCCAAGGGAAGGATACTGCAAAATCCCCATTCCCTCCCCACCCCACTAACCTGCTTTCCAGCTCCATTCTTCTGTGCAGGGCAACCAAAGAAGACTCAGCTGATCAGCTGGGACTTGGGAGGCAGAGAATAGATCAGGGCAGGGCCAGTCAAAAGTGGTACTTGCTGGCTTTCTGAATTACTCAAAATTTCTGCTACCGGTTCTCCAGAACTGGTCAGAACTAGCTGAATGCCATCTCTGGGCCAGATCTAAGCACCCCATGGGCCAGTGGTGGGATTCAAATTTTTTTTTTACTACTAGTTCTGTGGGCGTGGCTTGGTGGGCATGGCAGGGGAAGGATACTGTAAAGTCTTCTGTCAGAGGTGGTATTTGTCAGTTCTCCAACCGAACTACTCAAAATTTCTGCTACTGGTCCTCCAGAACTAGTCAGAACCTGCTGAATACCACTTCTGCCATGGGCCAAATTTGGCTTGCATCCCTTAAGTTTGATCCCTCTCGTCCAGGACAACTCGCCATGGCCAACTTGCTTAACCAACTTGACACAGCCAACTCGCTGTGGAATAAGAGTTACACTAATACCAAAGAAATGATTGAATAGAATCATTAAAGAAAGGATGTCAAAGGAGGCACAAAATGAAATGCGAACAGCAAAAAATAAAATAATTTTTTAAATTATTTTAAATAATAGAACCAAATCGTTGAATTGTCCCGTGGACAGCTGTCCCATGCCGAATTGACTGTGGTGAATTGACCACGGCGACTCAGCCACAGCGAGGCGAATTTGTTGCGGCAAGTTGTCCCATTCTAAAGTAAGAATCATATGACTGCGGCTGTGCTTATGATCTTATTACAGTTTTCCTTTGGTTCTTGCTACTTTCTTCAGCTGAAAAGGTCTTTAAGGACATCTTGGTATGAGCTAAATCAGCAAGTAATAAAGTATTGTTGTAAAAGCCATAAATGTTAGGATTGATTGGTAAGTGGTTGGGGTTTTTTTTAGCACTATTTGTATGATCACTAAAAGAAGCAGCCACCAAGCAAGGACTATTTCTATCCAAATACTGAGCACCCTTGGGCATTCTTCACCTCCAGAAAGCCATTTTTAGCACCAACATGATCATAACACACCCTTTGGAACAAAAATACACCTGTCCTGTGTTTTTATTGCAAGTTCAGCATTTCGGCATTCATGAACCTGTGTTCCAGTGGTGGTATTCAATTTTTTTTTATTTCTAGTTCTGTGGGTGTGGCTTGGTGGGTGTGGTGTGGTTTGGTGGATGTGGTTGGCTTGGTGGATGTGGCATGGCTTGGTGGGCGTGGCTTGGTGGGCATGGCAGGGAAAGGATACTGCAAAATCTCCATTCCCTCCCCACCCCACTAACCTGCTTTCCAGCTCCGTTCTCCTGTGCAGGGCAACCAAAGAAGACCCAGCCAATCAGCTGAGACTCAATGGGAGGCAGGGAATAGTTGGGAGCGGGGCCAGTCCGAGGTGGTATTTGCCGGTTCTCCGAACTACTCAAAATTTCCACTACCGGTTCTCCAGAACTGGTGAGAACCTGCTGAATACCACCTCTGATGCCTTCCACCAGGAGTTTTAAAATGGTAGTCCTGATCATTTATAGAGAAGTTTAATGGAGCCAACCTCAAGAATGACATATGAGAAGAAACAGATTTGTGACAAAGCACACCTTTGCTTCCCAAACTTTCTTTCGTTACCCAAAACCACTTATCAGAAAGTCCTTTTGATCCAATGGGAGTCGAACATTTTAACCAATTTAAATATCCCTGTTGTGGTCTGGTAATAGATTGTTACTGAAAAAAAAACCTCACTTTTATCCAAGTTTGGGTTATTTTTCCAGGTCTGGGAAGCACTCAGGTATACTGTCTTGATATCTGGCAAAGGTCTTTTAATAATTTCTTTTTCTTTTTTAAAAAATCTCTCTTCCTGAACCTTTGAATAGCTTTTCCGGAGCTTTTAATCTGGATAGGCCTGACAAGTTTTTTCATTTCTTTTTTCTATGCTGAAACATTTGATCATTGAGGAATTTACAATGGCACGTAAAATCATTTCTAATAATTGAAAAAGAAACTTAATCCGGGTTACTGGATTACTTGCAAGGGCAAGTAACCTGGATTAAAACAATAGGGGATTTGGAAGCTAGTAGGATGGATGCATGTATGAACAGATTTTACATTGAGACACATTTATGCATGCATCTCCTACACAAAGACGGGAAATATAGTTCTTTATGTTTAAAGTCAAAATTTTATATTCTGTAATTAGAAGTCTACAAGACAAGGCATAATAATACTGTATTACTGTTATGAATAATACTGTAGAGCATTGTTTTTCAAATTTAGCAAGTTGAACTTCTGGACTTCAATTCCCAGAATTCCTTGGCCAGCATACTGACCAGGAAATTCTAGGAATTGAAGTCTGCACATTTTAAAGTTGCTGAGGTTTAGAAACTCTGCTATAAGGAATATCTTCAGGGGTGGGCTGCTGGGGGTATGCGGGGGTTCAGGAGAGCCCCTAGCTAAGATTCCACCCTTCCCTCCCTCCCAGAGTTCCCATGTGGCTTGTTTTGGATGCAGGTAAGTACAGGGTGCGCACATAGGCTCGGGGAGGGTGAAAAATGAGACTCTCAGAAGTTCGGGAAGGCCGGAAATGGGCCTGTTTCCGGCTTCCAGAGAGCCTCTGGAGCCCGGGGAGGGCAAAAACGCCCCCCCACCCTGGTGCAGGAGGCAGACTAGGGCATTCCCACCATGGCCACGCCCACCCAGTAACCGGGCAGAGAACCCGTTGCTAAAAATTTTGAAGCCCAACCCTGACTGGTTTTTCCCCAAACCCCAAAAACTTGAACCTTAGACTGTCTACTATGGACCTCACCCCTTTCCTAAGAGGTCTGTAGGGGGCGTGCATAAGCGCACCAATGTGCCTACCGTCCCTGTCCTATTGTTTCTTTTGATTGTCCTTATATGTACCCATTTCATGTATTCATAACTATGTATATACTTACCCTATTATCTTGTAAGCAATTGACAAAATAAATAAATAAATAAATAAAATAAATAAATAAATAAAAATGAATGTCTTGGTCTCCTTTCAACTCAATTTGGCATATCTTGCTACTTCTCTGGAGGCATCTTGACATAGCAATCATTCTTGCAAACTTGTCTGGGCTGCTCTGGAGTTAGATTTGGAGGGTTTCCACAAAAATTTGCCAGCTGTCCTTCTGTACCTTTACGTTTTAACATGAGAGGCGATTGGTAAAAGAATTTTTCTGATTTTTGATGCTTTCTCCAATCTGTCTTATTCTTTTGTTTTTCCAAGTTTACCCCGAATGGTTATCCTTAAGGAATTAGGAAAGACAGAAATGTAACTGGACAGTTTATTTATTTATTTGATTTGTCAATCGCTTACAAGGTAATAGCTATAAGTATAAACATGAGTAAGAATACAGGAAATAGGTACGAATAAATGGGGACAATAGGACAGGGACGGTAGGCACGATGGTGCACTTATGCATGCCCCTTAACTTCAAGATGTAATTCTAGAGGGGGCTACTTGTGAACTGTAAGTTAGGAGGGGCATCCAGAAGTCAAATCAGATTGTCTTACTGGCATTTGGAACAATACTCAATAGTAAAAAATGGTCTAGAAGTCAAAATGTAATCCTTCCAAGTCCTAGCTGGTTTTCCATTGAGCCAAAACAAACAACAACAAAAAAGTCAGGGAGCAGATCTCATTAGCAAAGAATCTGCATACTCAGAACTTCTTGTACTGTCAGGACGTTAAGATCCACAATGCAATAACCAGAAATGGAGGTTTGCAAATTATGGGTACAGTCCTCAACTTGTAAAAGTTAATTTAGTAACCATTTGAAGTTATAACAGCACTGAAAAAAATGGACTTATGACCATTTTTCACACTTATGACTGCTGCCAAGCACCTGAATTTTGATCGTGTGAGCAAGGGATGCTGCAGCGGTCATAAGTGTGAAAAATGGTCATAATCCTAGACCATTTTTCTTATTGAGTATTGTTCCAAAGGCCAGTAAGACAATCTGATTGGCTTCTGGAAATTTAGCTGTCACTAAATAACTGGTTGTAAGTTGAGGGTTACCTGTACTTTGTCCTTATGTAGCTGGTGCTCAATATACCTGCTCTAGCTGCAAGACTTCACAATATATCAGGGGTATCAAACTCAGGGCTAGATCCCAACAGCTTCACTGGCAGAGGGTTACAGGAGGCTGTCACAGCTGAAAACGGGGGTCGTGAGGACCACAGGCAGCTCCCATTTTCGCTGGCAGAGGTTTGCAGGGTGTTGTTGCAGCCGAAAACAGAGCTTGGGAGCCTGTTTTTGCTGGCACAGTGCTCTGGCCACCACAGGTGCCCCTGACACAAGTGACATTGGGCTGGCCACGCCCACCCTGGCACCCCGAAGTCAAATGCATCCCTGATGCAGCTCTCAATGAAATTGAGTTTGACACCCCTGCAATATATTCTTATCCTCCTTGACTCAGCTGGTGTCCATTAATCTGATTTAGCTACCAGACTGTCCAGGTGTATTACAAGTTTCTCTGGAATATCAAGCATTCCAAAGGTGATCTCCCTTGCAGTAAAGACGACATTTTTGTTTTTTAGATATTACAGTTCATCATTACTGGGAGGTGGGGGCTGTCTTGGTGACTGTGGGCAGAATGTCCCAAGATAATATTCTTTTTTTTTAAATTGGAGAATTGTTTTACCAAAGAAAAACCATACAATTTTTTTTAAAAAAGTAGAGAAGAAATAAATAAAAGAAAGAAAAAAAAAGTATCAGCTTTAGATCTGTTGAAAGGCTCTCAAATGCCTTTCTTCCAAGGGTTCTTTTTTCCTGCTGGGAGTGCTTTCAGAGTAAGGACACAGACAGAGACAGCTATTTGGAAGCAAGTTTCTTTAATTTTCAGGAAGGCAAGAGATAGCAAGAAGTCTGCGTTCCTGGGGCTAGCCAGCTTTGTGTAATAAACTCCTGATTTTTATACCTTTCCTCCTTTTGTGTGTGAGTGAAATCCTATGGGGGGGGGTTTCCGTCAGAGGGTAAACTCTGCGGGGTGGTTTGATTGGATTATTAGTTTCATTGCTTATATTTGTTTAGTGGCAATCTCCTATCTGCTATGGGTCTTTTGTCTTATTTGTTTTGCTGATTTGGCATGGCCTTTTTGTTTGTAAGGGATTTCTTTGTTTCCCTAGTTTTCTTAATTACTTGGCTTTTGCCTAGGGGCTTCTTTCAATACCTTTATTAAATCTCTTTTCCTATGCAAGTTTGTTTTATGGCTGGCCTGGTGTTGCCTTTGGGCTTTTTCTGCTTGGGTGTCACCACTGTCCTCATGAAGTTCCCTTTCCACAGATCTTTACAGCAACTATACATCCATTTATATTTTTTCCTCTCTTTAAGATTGCAACTTGTTTCCATTCTACTTTTTCTAATCCTTAGAACCATAAATTACAAGTTCGTTTTTCCCCATTTTTAGCAAAAACTCCATAAAAGGGTTTCCAATCACTAACAGGCCTGTTCTAAGCCATGACTGAACTGGAAAAGAGGACTTAAACCAACATCTTCCTCTTTTAACTTCTGGTTAGGTGTACCAGCCATGGACTATATAAATCTATTGGACTATTTAATGATTATCTAATCATTAAATAATATCATGGTATTATGGTATAGATTTCTATGTTTTCTTTCTGTCTAGTGGTGGTCTGGCTGTTTGCAGTCCAGTTCCTGTGGTCTTATTCATGTGAGGTCATGACAAACACAGGGGCACTCTGAATCTTTGGAGCAGATCTAAAGAGGGTGCAAGAAATCACAAATTAACTTGTGATTTATGGGTTTGAGGATTAGAAAAGGTAAAATATGGAAAGGAGGATAAAACCTTCGAGAGGCTAAAACATAAACACATTTGCAGCTGTTGTAATGATCAGAAGCTGACATATTACGTCATTCTTTTCTGTCTCTTTTATTTATTTACTGATTACTTCTCTTTCCTTTCCTTTTTTAAAAAGTTGTGTGGTTTTTAGTCATACATGATCATAAATTTGAATATATATTCTGAGTGAATTCTTTGCAGTGCACTGGAATTGCTTTTCCTCCTCCTCCTTTGAGTAATGAATGCCAGCTAGAAAATAACCAAGCTTCGATAGCACCAAATACCCCTCAAAGCATTATAAGATTGAAACTAGTTTTTCCAACTGCAGTACCAAAGAGCTGTTTCAAATGCAGATCGCTTCTGGTAAGGTTGGAACTGCCCGTTTCAAAGATAAGGCAGCCATTTTGAATGTAAAGCATTCAGTTTGAGTCAGCTTTGCTGCCAACTGAAAATTTTATTTCTTCTTAGAACATCAGATGTTATTGGTTTTATTCAAAAAGAGCCAGACCTTTAAAAGCAGGAAACACCACTGAAATATTATGCTGTATATGAAATCAGCAGGAGAAATAAAGGAAGGTTAACTTGATTGTGTGTAGAAAAAAAGTTCTGAAGGAGTTATCTGAAAAATCCATGGAATAATGGAATTATGATCCTGCTAGACTCTGTTGTCTCTTCTCTGGGATAATGCCTTCAAAGAGTCTGTTTTAATCCACGACTTTGGCTAAAAAAGTTATAAAATGCACCATTGATTTAACAACCCATTTGGGGGAAACGGGTGTTAGCAAACTTCTGCTAAACTTGAATGTTGATAATTAATGTAATTACATAATTTTCATCATTAGTGTCAATTTTCATCATTTGCAATACCCAGAGGTCCTAAATTGACACAAAAGATGCTAATTGTATAATTATGCAAAAGATGGAAATAGGATATGAATTACATCAGTAGGACAAACAACTCAACTTTGGAAAAAAATGAACTTTGTCCTTTACTCCAAACAAATTTGGACAGTCCTCTTCAAAATTTGCTAAATGGGACTCAGTTACATTGAGGTTTTAAGGTATTTTTTTAAAGTAGTCTTTAGTTTGCTTCAGTAAGATTTTATGTTTGGAAGAAAAAGGATCCTTATTGGGTAATGTTTCAGGATGACAAATCAAAGTTAAATAGTTATTGGTCATAGCAAACATTTCCTTTTCTTCCTTATCAATTTTAACTGCATGGAGTTAAATGGAATTAGTCTTGCTTTCCAGAAATGTGACGATGTTTGTGAGGGTTGTGATAATGTATTTCACTGGAACATTCAGTAGACATATAAGAATTTGTTGATGTAACTAACCTACCACACACACAATGTATATCTCAAATGATCACAATTGGTCATTTTTCATTTGACCATAGTACAGAAGACTCAACTTACTTTATCCATTAGTCCAAACTGAAATTTATTTAGGGCTACCTAGAAAAAATTGGAACCAAATAGTGAAATGTTTCTACTGATTGTCTGAATTTTTGCTGACCAATATGGTATGCGTAGGATAAAATTTCAAGATATAATGTGCTAACATGGGCTGTTATATAAGTCTTTTAAGTTATCCCAAAGGTGCTTTTCAAAACGCAATTGGACTGTCTTGTTTTTTTCTTTGAAAACAAAGTTCTGACTGAATGGTGGGGAATAGAAGGATTTATATTTAGTCAGAATCCTCAAGTCCTCAATGATTCTCAGGGAGCTAACAATCAACCTTTAGAGAGCTAACCACCAGATGGCTGCAAAGAATATAGATCTTTCTATTCTCCACCATTCAGTCTGAACTGGAGAAGCTTCTTGGATGAGAGGCAAAATGTCTTCAAGGAAAAAAGAAAGAAAGTCCATTTTCTTTGGGACTGAGAATCTCCATAGATATTGGGCAGAGTCAGATTCTTTGAGCTTTCCCATGGAAAATAGCTCCATAAAAGAACTTGACTCTGATCAACATAGTTGACATGACTAGCACCACTTATCAGTGGTAACAAATACGATTCTGGTAGGTCAAAATGTGTGATTGCTACAGTCACACCAATCTCAATTGGGAAACCCCACTTGTAACTACAGATATGGAGCATTTTAAAGCATCCGCAATATAAATTTTGAGTTGAAAGACCTATCCCTAGTTACCATTTACATACTTCCAAATGAATCTGATGTATATTCCATTTGATTTCATTCCTAGGGCCGGTTTACTAGTTTTTCTCACTTCTGAGATATATTGGCTATGCAAAATTATGGTAGAACTGGATGTCCCTTGGAATTTCATCTCTTGGTCACCCTGATTTTCAAACTGAGTTAGGTCACAGTTCAAAGTCTTTTCTTGTCACTTGCAGCTAACTCCTGTGCCCATGGAGCTGTTTGTAACTTGGGTGAGTTTTGCACTATTTAGAATTCTTTGCTCGAACCGTTTTTCCTGTTTTGGAAAGGCTTTGTCTGACTGGAAGAAACGATGATTTGTCATTCTTTTAAATTAAAAACAAACAACAAACTTGCGGCTTTTGGTTCAGTTTGTCTTTTTTCCTTTTTTTTGTGACCACCATTTTCAACACCATTTTCAACAGAACTCTCATGGTTACCTCCATCAAAAACTGTGCCTCACTTGTGGAAATTAACTTCAAATAATAAGGAAGCCATCACCAGTAGCAGAAATAAACGATGCAAATGTCCATCTAAGCAATGAACTTGAAGCTACAGAGAAAAGTTTATTTTTTTTAAAACTTATTAAAAATTGCACAATTTTATAGAAATACAGGAAAATAAAACAGGAAGGCATGCTTCCATTACTGTACAAAAATACATTTACTGTGGTGCTCTGCAGGTTTTGTCAGCCATATAAATTAAACATATTTTGATTCCGTACAGTTCCCAAATAAAACCATAAGTTGCATTAATGAGCATAGCAAAAAGAAAATCACTTTAAAGATGCGGTAAACTATAGAAATTTATATTTCCTGCTAATAATGCACTAAATATATGAGAGCAAAGTTTTCCTATTGATTCCTATCTTATTGGCTTATTGGCTTAGAAATTAGCCCAATCCAGGTTTATCCTATCGAATGAAAAACAAATGGAACAAATCCTAAGAACGAGGGTTATTCTGCTCATACTTGCATCTTTGTTGTGTAGTCTGGAATAAGCTAATTTCACTGTAAAATGCAGAAAAGTTGGATAAAAGAACAGCACACATTAGAGTGAACAATGACCCTTTCCCCCCAATTCATGTAACAATCCAATAATTGCAAGTTTGATGCTTACACAAATTAACTTATATATCACGATGAAAATGAGGGCAGATTCTTCAGACTTTCTTCTTATCGATTGTAGTTCAAAAGAAAATGCCAGGTAAATGACCTTAAATTTCAAACATTGCACAAGAAAAGCAGCACAAGATTCTCCTGTAAATCATATGCTTGAGTTTCATCTAGACCTTATACTTGAGTTATCAAATATATATGTATATTTATAAATATATCCTCTAAATGTACAGCGGGTAGCATATATTAAAAGCTGCAAACTTAAAAGGCAGTCTTCATATTGTCTAGAAGTCCTAGAAATGATGCCGGCAGAGGAATAGAAAACAGAAATACCGAGGTCTCACAAATGTGTGAATCTTTGACTTGTCTGCAGAACTATAAGACCTGAGGCTGAGTCACACACCTGATGGTTTCACTCTAGTGCGGTGCTTCTCAACCATGACAACTTGAAAAGATGTGGACTTTAGCTCCTAGAATTCTCCAGCCAGTTTTGCTGGCTCGGGTTGAAATCCACACCTGTTCAAAAGTTGAGATACACTGCTGTAGTGCTTTGTGAGTCTATCACCTGCAGCTAGGTGTATGCATTGCTTTGATTTGGAGGGCAGATTTTTTTTGAGTAGATCTAAAAGTTATTTGTAAGATTGATTCTGTGATGACTTCCCAGTCTCTGGTCATGGTCTAATACTAAGGGGATGAGTGTTTATAGATCTTTCTTTCTTTCTTTCTTTCTTTCTTTCTTTTTACCATAGTTGATATGAAGATTGGAAGGGACAGTGAAAAGTGTCCTGAAATGCAACTATACATCACTGTAGTGACCTCATCTCTCGCTCTTACCTAAACATTACAGACGTGCACCCCACAAATATTACACTCATGTGCTCCTTCTTTCATTGCCTATAGAGATTCTCAGTCATAACCCCTGCAGTGATTCACTTAATGACTGTGGCAAGAAAGGTGGTACAATGGGACCAAACTCCGAGAATAGCAACAGCAATAGCACTTAGACTTATATACCACTTCACAGTGCCTTACATCCCTCTCAAAGCAGTTTACAGAGTCAGCATATTGCCCCCAACAATTTGGGTCCTCATTTTATCCACCTCAGAAGGATGGAAGGCTGAGTCAACCTTGAGCCTGGTGGGATTTGAACTGCCAAATTGTAGGTAGCTGGCTGCAGAAGTAGCTGGCAGTACTGCACTCTAACCACTGCACCACAGAGGCTCCTAGCAGTTCTAAGACATTTTGAGACTGGAAGTTTAAAAAAAAAAATCTTGCAAGCATTGCAATTGTACACTTTTGTTAAATATGGCTACATGCAGTGTACTGGTACCTGAGAGTCTATATATTTGTTTTTAAAAATTATCTCTTTTGCACAAACTTTTACCTGTATAAGAGCAGACACCCCCTCTCTCACATACACTGCTCAAAAAAATAAAGGGAACACTTAAACAACACAATGTAACTCCAAGTCAATCACACTTCTGTGAAATCAAACTGTCCACTTAGGTAGCAACACTGATTGACAATCAATTTCACATACTGTTGTGTAAATGGAATAGACAACAGGTAGAAAGCATAGGCAGTTAGCAAGACATCCTCAATAAAGGAGTGGTTCTGCAGGTGGTGACCACACACTACTTCTCAGTTCCTATGCTTTCTGGCTGATGGTTTGGTCACTTTTGAATGCTGGCGGTGCTTTCACTCTCGTGGTAGTGTGAGACGGAGTCTACAACCCACACAAGTGGCTCAGGTAGTGCAACTCATCCAGGATGGCACATCAATGTGAGCTGTGGCAAGAAGGTTTGCTGTGTCTGTCAGCATAGTGTCCAGAGCATGAAGGTGCTACCAGGAGACAGGCCAGTACATTAGGAGATGTGGAGGAGGCCGTAGGGCGGCAACAACCCAGCATCAGGACTGCTACCTCTGCCTTTGTGAAAGGAGGGACAGGAGGAGCACTGCCAGGGCCCTGCAAAATGACCTCCAGTGGGCTACAAATGTGTTGTCAGCACATTCAACTATGTAATGAACAAAGTATTTAATAAGAATATTTCATTCATTCAGATCTAGGATGTCTTATTTTTGTGTTCCCTTTATTTTTTTTTTGAGCAGTATACATACATGCACATATATACAAGCATGCATACAAATATATAATAAGGGAAAAGAATGGTAACGAGATGGTATATTTGCTAACTGAAGATAAAAATAGAAATGTCAGGGGACTGTAAAATATGATTTAATTTAACAGGGGGGGGCGGGGGCAAAGCAATGGTGGTATGCTACTGGTTCAGACTGGTTCAGCTGAACCGGTAGTAAAAAAAAGCCGATGATCAGCTGAGAGGAGGAAAAAAAAATCCTCAGACAACCAGCTGAGCGGAGGAAGAAAAGTGCAGGATTGGCTCTCCGATCCGCCCCTGCGTTTTCCTCTTCTTTATTCTCTCAACTGATTGGTGCTACAGGTCTCAGCTGGTATGGGGAAAGCTGCGTGCCAGCATTAGGCAAAGCATACCCACCAAGCCATGTCCCCTGAACCAGTGGTAAAATGACTTGAACCCCACCACTGGGCAAAGGGAACCCATAAGACCAAAATGACTCTTAAAGGGGAAGTGTGATTTTTATGCTTCCCTAATAATATTGGATGCATGTATAAAATGGCCAGTGTTTTTTTTTGTTAAATGGAAGTATGCATGCATAAAATGGAGGAGAGATTTTTGTCTGTTAGAGCCAACATCCACTCGACTGAAGAAGTCCAATGCATTGAAGGTTTATTGTACCTGCAAGGAGACAGCCGGGAACACTTAAAAATAAATGGAATTAAAATTTTAAAAGGCTGCATTTTAAAGGGTCTACCCAAACAATGGGAAAGAGGGTCAGGTAGCAGCAGGTACCACTTTGAAGGTGCTGGGTTGAATTCCTAACCCTAACCCTAACCCTGAACCATTTCACTGATGCTCTTGCACTACTCATGCGCAGCAGGGAAAGTGCCCTGCTAGACTCTCATGGAAAGAGAGGTAAGAGAACAGAATAACCTTGACACAAGGTTGACCATTTTGGTGGCAGCCCTGAGTGTCGCATGTCATGCTACTACAATTCAACCACTGACAAGGTTCAGCAAGTCTCAATCAGTGATGGGATTCTACCGGTTCATCCCCATTTAGCTGAACTGGTAGCAAAAAATGCTACCGTTTGGCCAAACCGGTAGTAAAAGAACAGCTACTGGTTCAGCTGAGTCGGTATTTCTTTTCTTTTTTCCTCCCAACTATCAGCTGTTTTGATGATCAGCTGTGCTGGGATCCCCCTCACTGTCTTACTGCTTCACCCAGGAGGCTTCCCTGAGGCCTAGGAGGCAAAAAGGCATGTGTGTGTGTGTGTGTGTGTGTGTGTGTGTGTGTGAGGTGTTCTCCATGGGGCCCCCACACTCCATTTTTTTTGCCTTCCTGGGCCTCAGGGAAGCCTTCTGGGAGAAAAAATGCCCCCCCCTGGAAGCTTCCCTGTGATCCAGGAGGCAAAAAAAAGGAGTGGGGGTGTGTGCTGCAAAAAAAAAAAAAAGAAGCCATGCCCATCCAGTCACATGGCCACACCCATCTAGCCACTCCCATCTAGCAATGATCACAGAACCAGTAGTAAAAGTATTTGCGTCCCAACCTGTGGTCTCAATGCAATCCATAGTCAGTCCCGATCGAACATTTATAAAAGAGGAACACTCACATGAAATATTCGGTCACCTAGGCAGCCATCTCATCAAAGATACTTTTCTAGGCCTGCCTCCTCCCTCCCTTAAGGTATCATTCATCCCATTACCTTGACATTGCAGTCTCCTGTGAAACAGCATAATGGAGTGATTTCAGTCCTGCTAATGAACTGTTGCATCTCGACTCTTGGAGAGCCATCCGGGAGGCAGGCGAGGTCTTTTGCTCACTCGCCATAAAAATAAATGGCCCTTTCCAATAGATATGCACTGGTAGCTTTATTATAACCTCAGTGAATAAGGTGGGGTGGTGTTGAGGGAAATGGCAAGATGGATTGCAGCATTTACATCTAAATGTGATTGCGTCTGCTAAGGTCCCTGGTTATTAGAACTGAATAGCCTGCCTTTGTGGGCATGTGCTGACAATATATTTGATTTCGGGCTGATGGGAAGCCTTACAAATCCATCCATGTTCAGAAATAAGAGTGGATAGTTGTAAGAGTTAACAAAAGAGATCCCAAATATTTGCTTTCATCTGAAGTTACAGGTAATATGCCGTAGGCAGGGATGGAATTCTACCGATTCAGGCTGGTTGGGGCGAACCGGTAGTTCCAGTGATCATTTGGCCCCGCCCACCCGCACCTGCTCTTTCCTGTACTGTATTTCCTTGTTTTAGAGCACAGCTGATTCACGCAGCAGAACCATTTTGCTGCGCCTCAGCTGTTTTACTCACCGGGGCTGCAGTAGAAGTTAAGCATTAGAGCTGAAAATTGGCTTTTTAAAATGATGTGCATGCGTGCAAAGTGCATGATCACCGAACTGGTTGTTACACCAGTTGAATCGCACCACTGGATGTATGTATGTATGTATGTATGTATGTTTGTATGTTTGTATGTATGTATTATGTATGTAATCTGATATCCTATGGTGGATGGAAGTCCAAAATTGCAGGAGCAAGGGGCTCTTTCATGGAACGCAAAGACAGTGGAGCAAAGAATGTCTGGTAGGCAGAAAGAGGGTGAAGGTGGAGCCTCCCTAGCAGTTTACAGAATATGTAACAAAATTGGAAGAGACCTTGATGGTCTTATAGTCCAGCCCCCTGTTCAAACAAGAGATCCCATTGTATTTCAGACAAACGGCTGTCCGATCTCTTTTTAAAAAACCTCCAGTGATGGAGCACCCACAACTTCTAAAGGCAAGCCGTTCCATTAATTAATTGTTCTGTAAACTTCTTATTTCTAGGTTGGTTCACTCCTTGATTAGTATACATCCATTGTTTCTTGTTCTGCCTTTAGCTACTTTGGAGAATAGGTTGACTCCCTCTTCTCTGTGACAGCCCCTTAGATACCTAATAGCTATGCAGAGAGTTCCTTTAGTCTGGCAAGATTTCTGTCTACTGGGGAACAACAATAAAGAAACTCCTCAGAAGCAACTCCACGTGTGTTCTTGGTTCCTGTTATTTAAGTTTCCAGACTCAATCCATTACAGGTAGTCCTCAACTTACAACACTTCATTTAAAAGTTACAACTGGAAAAAGTGACTTATGACCATTTTCACACTTACAACCATTGAAGCATCCCCATGGTCATGTGATAAAAATTCAGGTGCTTGGCAACCGGTTCATATTTATGACTGTGGTGGTGTAGTGGTCAGAATGCAGTACTGCAGGCTACTTCTGCTGACTGCCGGTAGCCTGCAATTTGGCAGTTCAACTCTCACCAGGCTCAAAGTTGACTCAGCTTTCCGTCCTTCTGAGGTGGGTCAAATGAGGACCCAGATTGTGGGGGGAAATATGCTGACTCTGTAAACCGCTTAGAGAGGGCTATAAAAGCACTGTGAGGCGGTATATAAGTCTAAGTGCTATTGCTATGACCATTGCAGTGGCCCATGACCCACTTTTGCGACCATCTGACAAGCAAAGCCAACGGGGAAGCCAGATTCAGATAACAGCCATGTTAGTAACTTAACAATTGCAAGAATTCACTTAACAACAGCGGCAAGGAAAGTCGTAGAAAGAGGGCAAAACTCAAGAAATGTTCACTTGCCAACATAAATTTTAGGCTCAATTGTGGTGATAAGTCGAGGAATAGACTAGTACTAATAGTATTAATACCACTCTATAAAGCCTTAGTAAGATCACACCTAGAGTACTGCATCCAGTTTTGGTCACCGTATTATAAAAAAGATGTTGAGACTCTAGAAAAAGTGCAGAGAAGAGCAACCAGGATGATTAGGGGACTGGAGACTAAAACATACGAAGAACAGTTACAAGAACTGGGCTTGTCTTGTCTAGCGAAGAGAAGGACCAGGGGAGACATGATAGCGGTCTTCCAATATTGAGGAGCTGCCACAGAGGCGAAGAAGGGGTCAATCTATTTTCTAAAGCACCTGTAGGCCGGACAAGGAAGAATGGATGGAAACTGAACAAGGAGAGATTCAACCTGGAAATAAGGAGAAACTTTCTGACAGTGAGAACAATCAACCAATGGAACAGAAGTTGCCCTCAGAAGTTGTGGGAGCGCCATCACTTGAGACCTTCAAGAAGAGATTGGACTGCCATCTGTCAGAAATGATGTAGGGTCTCCCACTTGGGCAGGGTGTGTGTGGACTAGATGACCTATAAGGTCCCTTCCAACTCTGATGATCTGTTATCTGAATGCCTATATTTGTTATAACTATTGCCTTCACCCCAAGGATTCCAAGCCCTGCTGTCTCTTTGTTGTTTGGGAAAGAGCTCATCCCTCTTGCAAGTCCAGGCTGCATTCCACCACATTCCAGCCTCTGAGTATTGTTGTTGAACACTGACAGCATTCTGAACCCCACAAAGCCTGTACAGTGAACACGGAAAACCCTTTTTGGAAGAGCCCAATGACTCTTGCTCCATCCGGAATATGCAGGAAAATCCCACCAATGGGACTCTTCCATCAACATGTGACCCTTTATCTATGAATTAAGGGGACTTTGTTTTTTTTTTCATGAGGCACTTTATTGTCTTGAGGTACCCGGAGCCAATAGATCCCAAGGCTCCTGCATTTGTGTTTAAGGGAAGCTCAATTTGCTTCTTTCGTAGTGGGCTTGAGGGACGGCGGTATTTTTAACCGCCCTTTATCAATGACCAAAAGATTTGGCCATCTTTCTCTCAAGGATGGAAAGTAGTTTTGCATCCCATCTGCAACTTTTTATTATAGCAATAGAAAAGTGGGGCTGGAGTGGGAGCTACTTTGTTTGCCAAAGGAAGAAAGGCGCCCATATGCACATTTTCTTGAGATAAGGGAAGGAACAGTTGTACCTTCTCTCCTTGACAATATTTGCCATCCATATTATCTCAATGCTCCAGTGTAATTGTGTAACTTCTATTTGCTTTTTAAAAGGTTGCCTTCTCCTTGTGCTTTCCCAAACTTGGCAACTTGAAGGAATTGTGGACTTCCACTGCCAGAATCCCCTAGCCATTCATGCTGGCGGGGGAATTCTGGGAGTTGAAGTCCACACCCCTTTAAAGCTAGGAAGTCTTGGTTTAGGCCAGGGGTGTCAAACTCGATTTCATTGAGGGCTGCATCAGGGTTGTGTTTGACCTCAGGGGTGTGTGGCTGTGGCCAGGGTGGGAGTGGCCAGCATGACGTCACTTGTGTCAGGGGGGCGCCTGTGGCGGCCCGAGCACTCTGCCAGCGAAAACAGGCTCCTGAGCCCCATTTTCGGCTCTGGGACAGCCTCCTGCAACCTTTTGCCAGCAAAAATGGAGATTGGGGGAAGGGGTCCACGTGCAGCCCCTCATGAGCTCCATTTTTGCTGGCAGAGGCAATGAGGCAGAGGTGGGTATTCAGCACGTTCTGACCAGTTCTGGAGAACCGGTAGCAGAAGTTTTGAGTAGTTTGGAATACCACCTCTGATTGGTCCCACCCCCATCTATTCTTTGCCTCCCAAGTCCCAGCTTCTTTTGTTGCCCTGCACAGGAGAATGGAGCTGGAAAGCAGGTTAGTGGGTGGGGAGGGAATGGGGATTTTGTAGTAACGTTCCCCCTGGAGTGGGGTCAGAATGGAGATTTTGCAGTATCCTTCCCCTGCCACACCCACTAAACCACGCCCACCAAGCCAGTCCCACAGAACCGGTAACAAATCTTTTTTAATTCCACCACTGTACTGCGGGGTGGTCCTTCTCTATTTCCAGGGCTGCCGTGAGGGCCAGATCTAAGCACCTCATGGGCCAGATCCAGCCCCCGGGCCTTGTGTTTGATATCCCTGGTTTAGGCTAATGCAACTACGTCCACATCCTTTGAGGAGATGAAAGCAGGGCATATTGTCTTCCTTTAAAAGAAAAACAAGAAAGCTAGATTAAAGTGCAAGTTTTATCAATTCTATCTAAGTTGTGTGAGCTCTGCTCAAAACAAGGCTCAGCAGATATAATGGCCCGATACCTGCTGAGATGTAATGCAGCCAGCTGCTAAAAATTCCTGTTTGCTTTCCACCATAGCTGTGGCCAACAGCGTTGGTCTGTTCATTGAAGGAAGCTCATTACAGTTGCCTAGCAACTGCATAAAACCTTCCCTGACCACTTTGGGGATGGGAGCCATCTTGAACTGACTCCAATTACAGGTAGTCCTTGACTTGCAATAGTTCATTTAATGACCGTTCAAAGTTACAGTGGCACTGAAAAAATGTGACTTATGACCAATTTCCACAGTTACAACCTTGGTAGCATGATCATGTGATCAAAATTCAGACGCTTGGCAACTGGTTCATACTTAGGACTATTCCTGTGTCCCAAGATCATGTGGATCCCCTTTTGACAAGCAAGCTCAATGGGAAAGCCAGATTCGCTTCACAATCGGGTTTCTAACTTGCCAACTGCACCAAGTCACTTAACAACGCTGGTAAGAAAGGTCGTAAAATGGGGCACTTAACAAATGTCTCACTTAACAACAGGAATTTTGGGCTCAATTGTGGTCATAAGTCAAGGATTACCTGTACATTCTGGCATTCTTAAGTAACAAGTGACACCCAGCCCAATATTTCAGTGCATTTCAGAAACACCTAAAATGGATGGTTGAAAGCTAATATTCTGAAACAAGCTCGCTGTCGAACGTCACAACGTGTGGTGTTTGGATCTAGAGAGACAAAAGGGGCAGAGTGCACCCAGATACCTTTCTAAGGTGCCCAGTTAGGTCCAGCCCTACTCATACGTACCCCGACATCTAGTGCAAATAGCAGTTTACAATTGCATGACACGCAGCCCTGATAGATATGATTTGACATGCACACATTGTTTTGGGAATCGCGTGAAGAACTCTGCTTGACGGGGTAGCAGCTTTCAGAATAAAAATTCGGATAATATAATTGAAATCCCTAATATATTAAACAGGTATCCACCTGTTTAATACAGTTATGGGGAAAAGACAGCTATCTAACATGCACATATACTGATGATCACATCTGTGGAAAATGAACCGTGAGTTACCCATTTTCCCCGTGGATGCTCTGGATCAAGGGCAGCAAATCCAGTGGACCAGAAGAAGTCTTTAAGAAAACTTGCCCTTTGCTCCTGGTTTATGTGCTCTTGAGTCTCCGTAGCATGGTCAGACAACCTTCCTTCCTTTGTACCTTATGGATGTTGTATAGAACATGCAAGCAAGGTTGTTTCTCAAAGTGCTGTTACGTTATCAAGATAGCTGTTCTTCTTTTAATTCCATCACGAACATCCAAGCCCTGTCAGGTGTGTATTTACAAAATGTTGTGCTTATGAACGTCTTTCCTCCCCCCACCCCCACCCCCGAAGATCTGATGGCATCTGTAGATCCTTCACGCTGGAAAGAAGTCCAAATCATTTCTGTTGGGGTTGTAAGTCAGGTTGCGAATGTTAAGGAAGTTTTCTCTCAGGGTAGAGCGTTGATACGATTCATTTGGAAGTTGTGAGCGAGAAAAACCGAGAGGGGTTGTAGTTAAGACTCGATGTTGAACGCTTTTAATAGCACATCCAGGTCACCCACATTAGCAGCCTGAAAGAGTTCTGGCTGGTCCATCATAGACAATGCAATCCGGAGAGCAGCCCAAATATTACCTGATATTACTGGTTGAGACACCTGTTGCTGATTCCGACTCTTGCGTTGCAGATTGAGAGCTGTGAGGAAGTTGCTCACCGCCTCTCTACAGGTTAGGAAAAACAACAACAACAAAACATGTACAAAAAGAATCCACCATTTCCACAATATCTAACAACCAAAATTCTCAGGTGACCCTGAGGACTCAGATAAACCCCCAAGTGGTTCAATGACCCTCTAAAAGGATGCAAATGACCAGCTGTTTGCAAGGACTATAAATCCTCCCATTTCCCACTATCCTGTCAGAGCTGAAGAAGCTTCTTGGATGAGAAGTGAAATGTCTTCAAAGAAAAACAAGAAAGTCCAGTTGTCTCGTGAAAAAGCACCTCTGGGACAACCATGACCTGGATGACTGAGAATCTCTACAGACTTTTAGTTATACAATTTGGGATGAACACCCTTTGAATGGCGTGGGAGTAGGAATGGATTTCCAGAGGGGGGAAAATTGCAGACTATAGGAACCAAGAGCACTACTCGGGTGATCCTAAGGACACAGATAAACCTGCAAGTGCTTCAATGACCTTCTAAAAGGATGCAAATGACCAGCTGTCTGCAAGGAGTAGAAATCCTTCCATTCCCCACCATCCACTCAGAGCTGAAGATGCTTCTTGGAAGAGAAGAGAAGAGAAGAGGTCTTCAAAAGAAAGACCAGAAAGTCCAGTTGCCTCTTGAAAAAGCACCTTTGGGACAACCATGACCTGGATGACTGAGAATCTCTACAAGCCAAAATTCCTATGAACCTACTCACCTATATGCGCCTAGGTTGATGCAGCTGATTCCTAAATTGTATCTAGATCTGATAAAGCCAGGTTGAATCTCTAATGCTCGAGTGTAGGCTTCTACTGCTTCTTCGCTTCGATCACCATTTGCTAAGGTTGCTCCTAGACGGTTCCACAATGAATAATCCTGACAAGACAACAACAATTTAGGTATAATCCTTGTGCAGACCATTTTGATCTCTTCTTTTTTTGCTCATTCTGTTCAAATGATATGTATGATATGGGTAAAAGTGTCTTCTCCTTTCACTAGTATGGCATGCAACTCAAGGTAACTTTCTGAGATTGTCTGAAATGGTATAGGGCAGTGGTGGCTAAACTTTTTGGGCTCCTGTGACAAAAATTGTGCGCGTGCTTGCACGCTCTCACTCATGTGCCAGCACCCAGAAGGCAATGAGCCCCCCCACACCCCCTACCCATGAGTACGCAATCACCCACCCACCCACTCCCTGCTACCCACTTACCTGCACTGCGGCTCGCAGCTGATTTTTGTCTGGTTTGAGGCCTTTTTCAGCCTCCCAAAGGCTTGAGGAAGGCTTCTGCAGGCTTCTGGAAGCTTTGCAGGCTGAAAACTAGCTCCGTTTTGTCACTTCCTGTTTTTCCGAAAATACCAGAAGTGATGAAATGGGGCTAGTTTTCGGCCTGCAAAGCTTGCAGAAGCCTTCCTCAAGCCTTTGAGAGGCTGAAAAAGGCCTCAAACTGGCTGAAAATCAGCTGTGAGGCATGTACATGCACAGTGGGGTAAGTTTTCCTGCAGCTCGCGTGCTGACACAAATGGCTCTGAGTGCTACCTGTGGCATGTGTGCCATAGGTTCGCCATCATGGGTATAGGGTCTCCTGCTTGAGCAGGGGGGTTGGACTAGAAGACCTCCAAGGTCCCTTCCAGCTCTGTTATGATTCTGAATTCAAGATAATTTCCTGAGATTTACTCCTTTTTTTTTTTTGTTAGGCAAGCCGGAATTGGGAGAGGAGTTGTCACAGAGAGGAAGGGGTCAACCTATTTTCTAAAGCGTCTGAAGGCCAGACAAGGAATAATGGATGGAAACTGATCAAGGAGAGATTCAACCTAGAAATAAGGAGGAATTTTCTGACAGTGAGAACTATCAACCAATGGAACAGCCTGCCCTCAGAATTTGTGAGAGCTTCATAACTGGAGGCTTTCAAGAAGAGACTGGACTGCCATCTGTAAGAAATGGTGTAGGGCGTCCTGCTTAGGTGGGGTGGGGGGGTTGGACTAGATGACCTACAAGGTCCCTTCCAGCTCTGTTAATCTGTTAAACTATCTAAACTATTTTAAAAAGGAGCTTGCAATTAATGATTCACTTTAGGCACATTAGTGGCTAAAGCAAACACTAATTAATAGTTTAAAGGACATTGGGCAATAGAAGTAATATAATAATAATACTTTATTTGCGGTCACAGACCAAAACACAAGTACAACAAAAGAAGAACATGGGAAAATTAATCATGAATAATTGGTCACCAAAAACTTGACTAAGGGGAATTTCAGTGTTCTCCTCTGATGATTACAGCTCTTTAAAAAAATTTGGAAACCAAAGAAGTGATATATGAGGAGCCATCCCCTAGACAATATAAGAACAAATTACTAACATTAGGTCTACAAGGGTCTGTTTCAAGGAGAGACAGTAACTTAGATCTGCCTGCGTTATACATAGGGCAATATAAAAGGACATGCTCCACAGTTTCAACCTCAGCTCTGTCCCAGGGGCATAGCCGCTCGTTAATCAGGAGCCTCTTAAATCGCCCATCCAGTAGTGCTGAGGGAAGAACATTAAAGCGAGCTAGGGAGAAAGCTCTTCTATACTTGGGAATGGTTAGAGTGTAAAAATAGGAAGCCATCCTCAGTCCGTAATTATTAAATCGGCTGAAGATCAGAGGGGAGCAAGTTTTGTTAGCTCTGGCTTGTAGATATTGCAAATAAATGTCCACAAGCCGTTGGACTACCCTAAATTGGATGTCCTTAAGGCCAGTGGCCCCCAACCTTTTTTGTACCATGGACCGGTACAAAATGTGCAAAATGATCCATGGACCAGTACTGGCATCAGCACGCATGACCAAGGCAAGGTGAGCCGAGCGACCGGCCAGCCAGCCGTCCCCCGCTTCTCCCATCCACCTTCAACTCCTCCTTTGTACCTTCTCACGGTTGATGGGCTTTTCGGGCTCTTTCTTAATCTCCTCCTGAGTAATGCGAGACTCCACCGCCATCGGGACAGCTCTTCGTTTGAAGCCGCCCTCCCCCCCTTCGATAAAACTAAGGCGCGAGGATTCCTTCAGCACCCAAATGCCGCTTTCCAACCGACGACCGACAAGCTCACCCGGAAGCATTTTCTCAAGCGCCATCGAAACAAGATGGCGGCACCCAAGCAAAATAGGCGGCCCGGTACAAAATGATTCACGGACCAGTACCAGTCCAGGGCCCGGTGGTTGGGGACCCCTGCTTAAGGCCATAATCTCCCAGGGCATCCCCTGTAAAACCTAGTAGGTGTTATTTCTTCATCAGCTCCCCCTCTCAATGAGAAATATGAGAGTCAGCAAACGCCAGGGAGAGATAGCTGCTAGGAACTGCCAGAAAGAGCACCCGAAACCACCAGGGCAATAGAAGTAAACATTTTAATGCTAAAGTGCCAAACGTACCTCTGGGCGCACAGTGAGGGCAGCATTGAATGCATCTATTGCTCTGTTAAATTCCCCATTCAGATGGAAGAGCACTCCAAGCCCCGTCTGCAAGTCTGGGTCAACCAATTCACCATTATGATGAGCTCCTTCAAGAAATAACTCCTTCACTTCTTCCAGCAGGGAACTAGAAATAATACAGTGTGGAGACAAATGTAGGCTAATATAAGAGCAATGAAACTATCACCCGGGACTCAGAACAGATGGCAGAATTTATTTGCTCCCATGTCCTTTTAAAATAGAGAACATGTTTTAAATGCAGGTTGAATTGGGTGATGTTTCAGTGTCCCAAATTTTGCTTCTAAATTAGTTAATCTGGGATTATTGTTACCTTTCATCAGCTGTCTTTGACATCCTCCTGGCCAACGCTGGAGAACCTTTCTTGCTTCGGAAGAGGAATCTGTACTTGGGATTCTGTTTGATCCAGCTTCTTAAGACTTCACAAGCCTCCTGCTGGTGGCCAGTGTTTGTGAAGCTCACGGCTAAGGCCATGAGGGCTTTCAAGTTGTTTGGCTGAAGCTCTAAGCACCTGAGCAGAGGCAAAAGGACACTTGCTTAATCAGAGTGTTCTCAGGGAGCTGAAAGCATGGGCTTGCTATCTCCAAGGCCTCTTGCTCCAGAGGAACCCATAACTGATATCCCAGCTGAACCTGGAGGGACATTCCCATGGCCATAGATGGCCTCTACTGATCAAGGGATAATTGTGAGTCAAAACGTCAAAGTTAGGGTTCTGCTTTTTCAGGAAGTCCGTTTATTGTGTACCATTGGGACAAGGTTGATTCCTAGTAGTCGTATAGATAGACCTTCTCTAGGGTGATCTTAAAGCCGGCCTTTCAGGTCTTCCAATGGTGTACTCCTCACTGAACAAGAGCATCTGCCTTGCTGTTGCTTAGGCTCTTTTTATTTTTCCTTCCACCTGTTCCAGCACTGTGGATTTCTCGGGGGATTGTGCAGGGGTGAGCTGCTACAGGTTCTCCTGGGTTCAGGAGAACCTATAGCTAATGTTATGGCTGGTTCAGAGAACCACCCAATCCCTCCCCTGGCTGGCCCCTCCCACCCCACTCCACCCCTGTTCTGACCAAGGCTTCCTGAGACCGTAATTAAACACACGCTTAGTCCAAACAACTCTTTTTTTAATTTCAATGCTGGGAATTATGTTCATTCCCAGTCCATAATGACTCCCAAACAGTCTCTTGAGATAAGCACTCACCTTGATTTCCTTTGAATTGCTGCCAACAACTAAAGTGCCAAATTAAATGTAAAAAGCCAAATGGAGTACAAAGTCCACACAGAGCTTCAAGGTTTAATAGTGCGAACAACATTGCTTCCTGTAAAGGTTCCTGTCCCTTTGCTCCTCCTTTATATCTTATGGGAGGGGCAATCAAGCCTTACTCCTGAGTTGCCCCTTTTGTCTTAACTGTTCTTGCCTTCTGACAGCTCTGTGCACACATGCATTGGGAACAGGCTCCCCTTGTTCCTCTACCTCACTGCTGTCAGATTCTGGAGGCTCCGAAGTCAGCAGATAATTCCCAAATGGCCCTGGCCCCATCTCTGTATTGGACGCAGGACCATCATCTGAGTCCTCCCCAGACTGGCCCATGTTTTCCCCACTGTCTGACTCTGCTGCCGTCTCCGCAGGTTGCCGGCGGACCACAACAACCCTGCCCCTCCGAAGACTCCTCACATGGCCCATTTTGGATGCAAGGTCAATGCAGGGCCCATATGGAGGCTTGGGCAGGGCAAAAAACCGGGCCTGTCGTATGCTCCAGAAGGTTGGAAACGGGCCAGTTTCCAGCCTCCAGAGCACGGGGGAA